>NW_020650637.1:461127-461409 GCF_003573695.1 Papaver somniferum | reverse complement strand
AGCTAAATTATAGCGTTCGAGTCTTTTCGAGTGTGTATTTTTCGAATGTACACTCGAAACTGCTCTAAGTAGAAAATTTGTGTTTATGAGGCCTAGGCTTCAAAACTTGGCCAAAATATCAAGATCATGTGGGTCTATAGACCAACATGTCCTGATAATTACCATGTTTTCAATCAAAATAGACATTTCTTGAGCTAAATTATAACGTTCGAGTCTTTTCGAGTGTGTATTTTTCGAATGTACACTCGAAACTACTCTAAGTAGACAAATCTTGTTTATGAG
>NW_020650637.1:421812-461117 GCF_003573695.1 Papaver somniferum | reverse complement strand
TATAGACTAACATGTCATGATCATTAGCATGTTTCCAATAAAAATAGACACCGGTTGAGCTAAATTATAGCGTTCGAGTCTTTTCGAGTGTGTATTATTTGAATGTACACTCGAAACTGCTCTTAGTAGAAAATTCGTGTTTATGAGGCCTAGTATTCAAAACTTGGATAACATATCAAGATCATGTGGGTCTATATACCAACATGTCCTGATAAATAGCATGCTTTCAATCAAAATAGACACCTCTTGAGCTAAATTATAGCGTTCGAGTCTTTTCGAGTGTGCATTTTTTGAATGTACACTCGAAACTGCTCTAAGTAGACAAATCTTGTTTATGAGGCCTAGATTTCAAAATATTGGTAAAATATCAAGATCATCTGGGTCTATAGACCAACATGTCCTGATCATTAGCATGTTTCCAATCAAAATAGACACCTCTTAAGCTAAATTATAGCGTTCGAGTCTTTTCGAGTGTGTATTTTTCGAATGTACACTCGAAACTGCTCTAAGTAGAAAATTTGTGTTTATGAGGCCTAGGCTTCAAAACTTGGCCAAAATATCAAGATCATGTGGGTCTATAGACCAACATGTCCTGATAATTACCATGTTTTCAATCAAAATAGACATTTCTTGAGCTAAATTATAACGTTCGAGTCTTTTCGAGTGTGTATTTTTCGAATGTACACTCGAAACTACTCTAAGTAGACAAATCTTGTTTATGAGACCTAGACTTCAAAATTTAGCAAAAATATCAAGATAATCTGTGTATATAGACCAACATGTCCTGATCATTAGCATGTGTCCAATCAAAATAGACATCTCTTGAGCTAAATTATAGTGTTCGAGTCTTTTCGAGTGTGTATTTTTCGAATGTACACTCGGAACTGCTCTAAGTAGAAAATTCGTATTTATGAGGCCTAGGCTTCAAAACTTGGCTAAAATATCAAGATCATGTGGGTCTATAGACCCACATGTCCTGATAATTAGCATATATTCAATCAAAATAGACATCTCTTGAGCTAAATTATAACGTTCGAGTCTTTTCGAGTGTGTATTTTTCGAATGTACACTCGAAACTACTCTAAGTAGACAAATCTTGTTTATGAAGCCTAGACTTCAAAATTTAGCTAAAATATCAAGATCATATGGGTCTATAGACCAACATGTCCTGATCATTAGCATGTTTCCAATAAAAATAGACACCGGTTGAGCTAAATTATAGCGTTCAAATCTTTTCGAGTGTGTATTATTTGAATGTACAATCGAAACTGCTCTAAGTAGAAAATTCGTGTTTATGAGGCCTAGCCTTCAAAAATTGGCTAAAATATCAAGATCATCTGGGTCTATAGACCAACATGTCCTGATCATTAGCATGTTTTCAATCAAAATAAACACCTCTTGAGCTAAATTACAACGTTCGAGTCTTTTCGAGTGTGTATTTTTCGAATGTACACTCGAAACTACTCTAAGTAGACAAATCTTGTTTATGAGGCCTAGACTTCAAAATTTAGCAAAAATATCAAGATAATCTGTGTATATAGACCAACATGTCCTGATCATTAGCATGTTTCCAATAAAAATAGACACCGGTTGAGCTAAATTATAGCGTTCGAGTCTTTTCGAGTGTGTATTATTTGAATGTACACTCGAAACTTCTCTTAGTAGAAAATTCGTGTTTATGAGGCCTAGCCTTCAAAAATTGGCTAACATATCAAGATCATCTGGGTCTATAGACCAACATGTCCTGATCATTAGCATGTTTTCAATCAAAATAGACACCTCTTGAGCTAAATTACAGCGTTCGAGTCTTTTCGAGTGTGTATTTTTCGAATGTACACTCGAAACTGCTCTAAGTAGACAAATCTTGTTTATGAGGCCTAGACTTCAAAATTTAGCTAAAATATCAAGATCATCTGGGTCTATAGACTAACATGTCATGATCATTAGCATGTTTCCAATAAAAATAGACACCGGTTGAGCTAAATTATAGCGTTCGAGTCTTTTCGAGTGTGTATTATTTGAATGTACACTCGAAACTGCTCTTAGTAGAAAATTCGTGTTTATGAGGCCTAGCATTCAAAACTGGGATAACATATCAAGATCATGTGGGTCTATATACCAACATGTCCTGATCAATAGCATGCTTTCAATCAAAATAGACACCTCTTGAGCTAAATTATAGCGTTCGAGTCTTTTCGAGTGTGTATTTTTTGAATGTACACTCGAAACTGCTCTAAGTAGACAAATCTTGTTTATGAGGCCAAGATTTCAAAATTTTGGTAAAATATCAAGACCATCTGGGTCTATAGACCAACATGTCCTGATCATTAGCATGTTTCCAATAAAAATAGAAACCCGTTGAGCTAAATTATAGCGTTCGACTCTTTTCGAGTGTGTATTATTCGAATGTACACTCGAAACTGCTCTAAGTAGACAAATCTTGTTTATGAGGCCTAGATTTCAAAAAATTTCTAAAATATCAAGATCATCTGGGTCTATAGACCAACATGTCCTGATCATTAGCATGTTTCCAATCAAAATAGACACCTCTTAAGCTAAATTATGGCGTTCGAGTCTTTTCGAGTGTGTATTTTTCGAATGTACACTCGAAACTTCTCTAAGTAGAAAATTCGTGTTTATGAGGCCTAGGCTTCAAAACTTGGCCAGAATATCAAGATCATGTGGGTCTATAGACCAACATGTCCTGATAATTAGCATGTTTTCAATCAAAATAGACATCTCTTGAGCTAAATTATAACGTTCGAGTCTTTTCGAGTGTGTATTTTTCGAATGTACACTCGAAACTGCTCTAAGTAGACAAATCTTGTTTATGAGGCCTAGACTTCAAAATTTAGCAAAAATATCAAGATAATCTGTGTCTATAGACCAACATGTCCTGATCATTAGCATGTTTCCAATCAAAATAGACACCTCTTGAGCTAAATTATAGTGTTCGAGTCTTTTCGTGTGTGTATTTTTCGAATGTACACTCGAAACTGGTCTAAGTAGAAAATTCGTATTTATGAGGCCTAGGCTTCAAAACTTGGCTAAAATATCAAGATCATGTGGGTCTATAGACCCACATGTCCTGATAATTAGCATATTTTCAATCAAAATAGACATCTCTTGAGCTAAATTATAACGTTCGAGTCTTTTCGAGTGTGTATTTTTCGAATGTACACTCGAAACTGCTCTAAGTAGACAAATCTTGTTTATGAGGCCTAGACTTCAAAATTTAGCGAAATATCAAGATCATCTGGGTCTATAGACCAATATGTCCTGATCATTAGCATGTTTCCAATAAAAATAGACACCGGTTGAGCTAATTTATAGCGTTCAAGTCTTTTCGAGTGTGTATTATTTGAATGTACACTCGAAACTGCTCTTAGTAGAAAATTCGTGTTTATGAGGCCTAGCATTCAAAACTTGGATAACATATCAAGATCATGTGGGTCTATATACCAACATGTCCTGATCAATAGCATGCTTTCAATCAAAATAGACACCTCTTGAGCTAAATTATAGCGTTCGAGTCTTTTCGAGTGTGTATTTTTTGAATGTACACTCGAAACTGCTCTAAGTAGACAAATCTTGTTTATGAGGCCAAGATTTCAAAATTTTGGTAAAATATCAAGACCATCTGGGTCTATAGACCAACATGTCCTGATCATTAGCATGTTTCCAATAAAAATAGAAACCCGTTGAGCTAAATTATAGCGTTCGACTCTTTTCGAGTGTGTATTATTCGAATGTACACTCGAAACTGCTCTAAGTAGAAAAATCTTGTTTATGAGGCCTAGATTTCAAAAAATTTCTAAAATATCAAGATCATCTGGGTCTATAGACCAACATGTCCTGATCATTAGCATGTTTCCAATCAAAATAGACACCTCTTAAGCTAAATTATGGCGTTCGAGTCTTTTCGAGTGTGTATTTTTCGAATGTACACTCGAAACTTCTCTAAGTAGAAAATTCGTGTTTATGAGGCCTAGGCTTCAAAACTTGGCCAGAATATCAACATCATGTGGGTCTATAGACCAACATGTCCTGATAATTAGCATGTTTTCAATCAAAATAGACATCTCTTGAGCTAAATTATAACGTTCGAGTCTTTTCGAGTGTGTATTTTTCGAATGTACACTCGAAACTGCTCTAAGTAGACAAATCTTGTTTATGAGGCCTAGACTTCAAAATTTAGCAAAAATATCAAGATAATCTGTGTCTATAGACCAACATGTCCTGATCATTAGCATGTTTCCAATCAAAATAGACACCTCTTGAGCTAAATTATAGTGTTCGAGTCTTTTCGTGTGTGTATTTTTCGAATGTACACTCGAAACTGGTCTAAGTAGAAAATTCGTATTTATGAGGCCTAGGCTTCAAAACTTGGCTAAAATATCAAGATCATGTGGGTCTATAGACCCACATGTCCTGATAATTAGCATATTTTCAATCAAAATAGACATCTCTTGAGCTAAATTATAACGTTCGAGTCTTTTCGAGTGTGTATTTTTCGAATGTACACTCGAAACTGCTCTAAGTAGACAAATCTTGTTTATGAGGCCTAGACTTCAAAATTTAGCGAAATATCAAGATCATCTGGGTCTATAGACCAATATGTCCTGATCATTAGCATGTTTCCAATAAAAATAGACACCGGTTGAGCTAATTTATATCGTTCAAGTCTTTTCGAGTGTGTATTATTTGAATGTACAATCGAAACTGCTCTAAGTAGAAAATTCGTGTTTATGAGGCCTAGCCTTCAAAAATTGGCTAAAATATCAAGATCATCTGGGTCTATAGACCAACATGTCCTGATCATTAGCATGTTTTCAATCAAAATAGACACCTCTTGAGCTAAATTACAGCGTTCGAGTCTTTTCGAGTGTGTATTTTTCGAATGTACACTCGAAACTGCTCTAAGTAGAAAATTCGTGTTTATGAGGCCTAGGCTTCAAAACTTGGATAAAATATCAAGATCATGTGGGTCTATAGACCAACATGTCCTGATAATTAGCATGTTTTCAATCAAAATAGACACCTCTTGAGCTAAATTATAGCGTTCGAGTCTTTTCGAATATGTATTTTTCGAATGTACAGTCGACACTGCTCTAAGTAGAAAAATCTTGTTTATGTGGCCTAGACTTCAAAATTTGGCTAAAATATCAAGATCATGTGGGTCTATAGACCAGCATGTCCTGATCATTAGCATGTTTCCAATCAAAATAGACACCTCTTGAGCTAAATTATAGCGTTCGAGTCTTTTCGAGTGTGTATTTTTCGAATGTACACTCGAAACTGCTCTAAGTAGAAAATTCGTGTTTATGAGGCCTAGGCTTCAAAATTTGGCAAAAATATCAAGATCATGTGGGTCTATAGACCAACATGTCCTGATAATTAGCATGTTTTCAATCAAAATAGACATCTCTGGAGCTAAATTATAGCGTTCGAGTCTTTTCGAGTGTGTATTTTTTGAATGTACACTTGAAACTGCTCTAAGTAGAAAAATCTTGTTTATGTGGCCTAGACTTCAAAATTTGGCTAAAATATCAAGATCATGTGGGTCTATAGACCAACATGTCCTGATAATTAGCATGTTTTCAATCAAAATAGACATCTCTGGAGATAAATTATAGCGTTCGAGTCTTTTCGAGTGTGTATTTTTTGAATGTACACTTGAAACTGCTCTAAGTAAAAATAATCTTGTTTATGTGGCCTAGACTTCAAAATTTGGATAAAATATCAAGATCATGTGGGTCTATAGACCAACATGTCCTGATAATTAGCATGTTTTCAATCAAAATAGACATCTATGGAGCTAAATTATAGCGTTCGAGTCTTTTCGAGTGTGTATTTTTCGAATGTACACTCGAAACTGCTCTAAGTAGAAAAATCTTGTTTATGTGGCCTAGACTTCAAAATTTGGCTAAAATATCAAGATCATGTGGGTCTATAGACCAACATGTCCTGATCAATAGCATGTTTTCAATCAAAATAGACACCTCTTGAGCTAAATTATAGCGTTCGAGTCTTTTCGAGTGTGTATTTTTCGAATGTACACTCGAAACTGCTCTAAGTAGACAAATCTTGTTTATGAGGCCTAAATTTCAAAATTTTGCTAAAATATCAAGATCATCTGGATCTATAGACCAACATGTCCTGATCATTAGCATGTTTCCAATCAAAATAGACACTTCTTGAGATAAATTATAGCGTTCTAGTCTTTTCGAGTGTGTATTTTTCGAATGTGCACTCGAAACTGCTCTAAGTAGAAAATTTGTGTTTATGAGGCCTAGGCTTCAAAACATGGCTAAAATATCAAGATCATGTGGGTCTATAGACCAACATGTCCTGATAATTAGCATGTTTTCAATCAAAATAGACATCTATTGAGCTAAATTATAGCGTTCGAGTCTTTTCGAGTGTGTATTTTTCGAATGTACACTCGAAACTGCTCTAAGTAGAAAAATCTTGTTTATGTGGCCTAGACTTCAAAATTTGGCTAAAATATCAAGATCATGTGGGTCTATAGACCAACATGTCCTGATAATTAGCATGTTTTCAATCAAAATAGACATCTCTGGAGCTAAATTATAGCGTTCGAGTCTTTTCGAGTGTGTATTTTTTGAATGTACACTTGAAACTGCTCTAAGTAGAAAAATCTTGTTTATGTGGCCTAGACTTCAAAATTTGGCTAAAATATCAAGATCATGTGGGTCTATAGACCAACATGTCCTGATCAAGAGCATGTTTTCAATCAAAATAGACATCTCTAGAGCTAAATTATAGCGTTCGAGTCTTTTCGAGTGTGTATTTTTCGAATGTACACTCGAAACTGCTCTAAGTAGAAAATTTGTGTTTATGAGGCCTAGGCTTCAAAACTTGGCTAAAATATCAAGATCATGTGGGTCTATAGACCAACATGTCCTGATAATTAGCATGTTTTCAATCAAAATAGACACCTCTTGAGCTAATTTATAGCGTTCGAGTCTTTTCGAGTGTGTATTTTTCGAATGTACACTCGAAACTGCTCTAAGTAGAAAAATCTTGTTTATGTGGCCTAGACTTCAAAATTTGGCTAAAATATCAAGATCATGTGGGTCTATAGACCAACATGTCGTGATAATTAGCATGTTTTCAATCAAAATAGACACCTCTTGAGCTAAATTATAGCGTTCGAGTCTTTTCGAGTGTGTATTTTTCGAATGTACACTCGAAACTGCTCTAAGTAGAAAAATCTTGTTTATGTGGCCTAGACTTCAAAATTTGGCTAAAATATCAAGATCATGTGGGTCTATAGACCAAAATGTCCTGATCAGTAGCATGTTTTCAATCAAAATAGACATCTCTGGAGCTAAATTATAGCGTTCGAGTCTTTTCGAGTGTGTATTTTTTGAATGTACACTTGAAACTGCTCTAAGTAGAAAAATCTTGTTTATGTGGCCTAGACTTCAAAATTTGGCTAAAATATCAAGATCATGTGGGTCTATAGACCAACATGTCCTGAGCAATAGCATGTTTTCAATCAAAATAGACATCTCTGGAGCTAAATTATAGCGTTCGAGTCTTTTCGAGTGTGTATTTTTTGAATGTACACTTGAAACTGCTCTAAGTAGAAAAATCTTGTTTATGTGGCCTAGACTTCAAAATTTGGCTAAAATATCAAGATCATGTGGGTCTATAGACCAACATGTCCTGATAATTAACATGTTTTCAATCAAAATAGACATCTCTGGAGCTAAATTATAGCGTTCGAGTCTTTTCGAGTGTGTATTTTTTGAATGTACACTTGAAACTGCTCTAAGTAGAAAAATCTTGTTTATGTGGCCTAGACTTCAAAATTTGGCTAAAATATCAAGATCATGTGGGTCTAAGACCGACATGTCCTTATCAATAGCATGTTTCCAATCAAAATAGACATCTCTGGAGCTAAATTATAGCGTTCGATTCTTTTCGAGTGTGTATTTTTTGAATGTACACTTGAAACTGCTCTAAGTAGAAAAATCTTGTTTATGTGGCCTAGACTTCAAAATTTGGCTAAAATATCAAGATCATGTGGGTCTATAGACCAACATGTCCTGATCAATAGCATGTTTCCAATCAAAATAGACACCTCTGGAGCTAAATTATAGCGTTCGAGTCTTTTCGAGTGTGTATTTTTCGAATGTACACTCGAAACTGCTCCAAGTAGAAAAATCTTATTTATGTGGCCTAGACTTCAAAATTTGGATAAAATATCAAGATCTTGTGGGTCTATATACCAACATGTCCTGATCATTAGCATGTTTCCAATAAAAATAGACACCTCTTGAGCTAAATTATAGCGTTCGAGTCTTTTCGAGTGTGTATTTTTCGAATGTACACTCGAAACTGCTCTAAGTAGAAAATTCGTGTTTATGAGGCCTAGGCTTCAAAAATTGGCTAACATATCAAGATCATGTGGGTCTATAGACCAACATGTCCTGATTATTAGCATGCTTTCAATCAAAATAGACATCGGTTGAGCTAAATTATAGCGTCCGAGTCTTTTCGAGTGTGTCTTTTTCGAATGTACACTCGAAACTGCTCTAAGTTGACAAATCTTGTTTATGAGGCCTAGATTTCAAAATTTTGCTAAAATATCAAGATCATGTGGGTCTATAGACCAACATGTCCTGATAATTAGCATGTTTTCATTAAAAATAGACATCTCTTGAGCTAAATTATAACGTTCGAGTCTTTTCGAATGTGTATTTTTCGAATGTACACTCGAAACTGCTCTAAGTAGACAAATCTTGTTTATGAGGCCTAGACTTCAAAATTTAGCTAAAATATCAAGATCATATGGGTCTATATACCAACATGTCATGATCATTAGCATGTTTCTAATAAAAATAGACACCGGTTGAGCTAAATTATAACGTTCAATTCTTTTCGAGTGTGTATTATTTGAATGTACAATCGAAACTTCTCTAAGTAGAAAATTCGTGTTCATGAGGCCTAGGCTTCAAAAATTGGCTAACATATCAAGATCATGTGGGTCTATAGATCAATATGTCCTGATCAATAACATGTTTTCAATCAAAATAGACACCTCTTGAGCTAAATTATAGCGTTCGAGTCTTTTCGAGTGTGTATTTTTCGAATGTACACTCGAAACTTCTCTAAGTAGACAAATCTTTTTTATGAGGCCTAGATTTCAAAATTTTCCTAACATATCAAGATCATGTGGGTCTATAGACCAACATGTCCTGATAATTAGCATGTTTTCAATCAAAATAGACATCTCTTGAGCTAAATTATAACGTTCGAGTCTTTTCGAGTGTGTATTTTTCGAATGTACACTCGAAACTGCTCTAAGTAGACAAATCTTGTTTATGAGGCCTAGACTTCAAAATTTAGCAAAAATATCAAGATAATCTGTGTCTATAGACCAACATGTCCTGATCATTAGCATGTTTCCAATCAAAATAGACACCTCTTGAGCTAAATTATAGTGTTCGAGTCTTTTCGTGTGTGTATTTTTCGAATGTACACTCGAAACTGGTCTAAGTAGAAAATTCGTATTTATGAGGCCTAGGCTTCAAAACTTGGCTAAAATATCAAGATCATGTGGGTCTATAGACCCACATGTCCTGATAATTAGCATATTTTCAATCAAAATAGACATCTCTTGAGCTAAATTATAACGTTCGAGTCTTTTCGAGTGTGTATTTTTCGAATGTACACTCGAAACTGCTCTAAGTAGACAAATCTTGTTTATGAGGCCTAGACTTCAAAATTTAGCGAAATATCAAGATCATCTGGGTCTATAGACCAATATGTCCTGATCATTAGCATGTTTCCAATAAAAATAGACACCGGTTGAGCTAATTTATATCGTTCAAGTCTTTTCGAGTGTGTATTATTTGAATGTACAATCGAAACTGCTCTAAGTAGAAAATTCGTGTTTATGAGGCCTAGCCTTCAAAAATTGGCTAAAATATCAAGATCATCTGGGTCTATAGACCCACATGTCCTGATCATTAGCATGTTTTCAATCAAAATAGACACCTCTTGAGCTAAATTACAGCGTTCGAGTCTCTTCGAGTGTGTATTTTTCGAATGTACACTCGAAACTGCTCTAAGTAGACAAATCTTGTTTATGAGGCCTAGACTTCAAAATTTAGCTAAAATATCAAGATCATCTGGGTCTATAGACTAACATGTCATGATCATTAGCATGTTTCCAATAAAAATAGACACCGGTTGAGCTAAATTATAGCGTTCGAGTCTTTTCGAGTGTGTATTATTTGAATGTACACTCGAAACTGCTCTTAGTAGAAAATTCGTGTTTATGAGGCCTAGCATTCAAAACTTGGATAACATATCAAGATCATGTGGGTCTATATACCAACATGTCATGATCAATAGCATGCTTTCAATCAAAATAGACACCTCTTGAGCTAAATTATAGCGTTCGAGTGTTTTCGAGTGTGTATTTTTTGAATGTACACTCGAAACTGCTCTAAATAGACAAATCTTGTTTATGAGGCATAGATTTCAAAATTTTGCTAAAATATCAAGATCATCTGGGTCTATAGACCAACATGTCCTGATCATTAGCATGTTTCCAATAAAAATAGAAACCTGTTGAGCTAAATTATAGCGTTCGACTCTTTTCGAGTGTGTAGTATTCGAATGTACACTCGAAACTGCTCTAAGTAGAAAATTCGTGTTTATGAGGCCTAGGATTCAAAACTTGGATAAAATATCAAGATCATGTGGGTCTATAAACCAACATGTCCTGATAATTAGCATGTTTTCAATAAAAATAGAAACCTGTTGAGCTAAATTATAGTGTTCGAGTCTTTTCGAGTGTGTATTATTCGAATGTACACTCGAAACTGCTCTAAGTAGAAAATTCGTGTTTATGAGGCGTAGGCTTCAAAACTTGGCTAACATATCAAGATCATGTGGGTCTATATACCAACATGTCCTGATCAATATCATGCTTTCAATCAAAATAGACACCTCTTGAGCTAAATTATAGCGTTCGAGTCTTTTCGATTGTGTATTTTTTGAATGTACACTCGAAACTGCTCTAAGTAGACAAATCTTGTTTATGAGGCCTAGATTTCAAAATTTCGCTAAAATATCAAGATCATCTGGGTATATAGACCAACATGTCCTGATCATTAGCATGTTTCCAATAAAAATAGAAACATGTTGAGCTAAATTATAGCGTTCGACTCTTTTCGAGTGTGTAGTATTCGAATGTACACTCGAAACCGCTCTAAGTAGAAAATTCGTGTTTATGAGGCCTAGGATTCAAAACTTGGATAAAATATCAAGATCATGTGGGTCTATAAACCAACATGTCCTCATAATTAGCATGTTTTCAATCAAAATAGAAACCTGTTGAGCTAAATTATAGTGTTCGAGTCTTTTCGAGTGTGTATTATTCGAATGTACACTCGAAACTGCTCTAAGTAGAAAATTCGTGTTTATGAGGCCTAGGCTTCAAAACTTTGCTAAAATATCAAGATCATGTGGGTCTATAGACCAACATGTCCTGATAAATAGCATGTTTTCAATCAAAATAGACACCACTTGAGCTAAATTATAACGTTCGAGTCTTTTCGAGTGTGTATTTTTCGAATGTACAGTCGAAACTGCTCTAAGTAGAAAAATCTTGTTTATGTGGCCTAGATTTCAAAATTTGGCTAAAATATCAAGATCATGTGGGTATATAGACCAACATGTCCTGATCATTAGCATGTTTCCAATCAAAATAGACACCTCTTGAGCTAAATTATAGCGTTCGAGTCTTTTCGAGTATGTATTTTTCGAATGTACTCTCGAAACTGCTCTAAGTAGAAAATTCGTGTTTATGAGGCCTAGGCTTCAAAACTTGGCTAAAATATCAAGATCATGTGGGTCTATAGACCAACATGTCCTGATAATTAGCATGTTTTCAATCAAAATAGACACCTCTTGAGCTAAATTATAGCGTTCGAGTCTTTTCGAGTGTGTATTTTTCGAATGTACAGTCGAAACTGCTCTAAGTAGAAAATTCGTGTTTATGAGGCCTCGGCTTCGAAACTTTGCTAAAATATCAAGATCATGTGGGTCTATAGATCAACATGTCCTGATAAATAGCATGTTTTCAATCAAAATAGACACCACTTGAGCTTAATTATAACGTTTGAGTCTTTTCGAGTGTGTATTTTCGAATGTACAGTCGAAACTGCTCTAAGTAGAAAAATCTTTTTTATGTGGCCTAGATTTCAAAATTTGGCTAAAATATCAATATCATGTGGGTATATAGACCAACATTTCCTGATCATTAGCATGTTTCCAATAAAAATAGAAACCTGTTGAGCTAAATTATAGCGTTCGACTCTTTTTGAGTGTGTAGTATTCGAATGTACACTCGAAACCGCTCTAAGTAAAAAATTCGTGTTTATGAGGCCTAGGATTCAAAACTTGGATAAAATATCAAGATCATGTGGGTCTATAAACCAACATGTCCTCATAATTAGCATGTTTTCAATCAAAATAGAAACCTGTTGAGCTAAATTATAGTGTTCGAGTCTTTTCGAGTGTGTATTATTCGAATGTACACTCGAAACTGCTCTAAGTAGAAAATTCGTGTTTATGAGGCCTAGGCTTCAAAACTTTGCTAAAATATCAAGATCATGTGGGTCTATAGACCAACATGTCCTGATAAATAGCATGTTTTCAATCAAAATAGACACCGGTTGAGCTAAATTATAACGTTCAAGTCTTTTCGAGCTTGTATTATTTGAATGTACACTCGAAACTGCTCTAAGTAGAAAATTAGTGTTTATGAGGCCTAGGCTTCAAAAATTGGCTAACATATCAAGAACATGTGGGTCTATAGACCAACATGTCCTGTTAATTAGCATGTTTTCAATCAAAAGAGAAACCTGTTGAGCTAAATTATAACGTTCGAGTCTTTTCAAGTGTGTATTATTCGAATGTACACTCGAAACTGCTCTAAGTAGAAAATTCGTGTTTATGAGGCCTAGGCTTCAAAAATTGGCTAACATATCAAGAACATGTGGGTCTATAGACCAACATGTCCTGATAATTAGCATGTTTTCAATCAAAAGAGAAACCTGTTGAGCTAAATTATAGCGTTCGAGTCTTTTCAAGTGTGTATTATTCGAATGTACACTCGAAACTGCTCTAAGTAGAAAATTCGTGTTTATGAGGCCTAGGCTTCAAAACTTGGATAAAATATCAAGATCATGTGGGTCTATAGACCAACATGTCCTGATAATTAGCATGTTTTCAATCAAAATAGACACCTCTTGAGCTAAATTATAGCGTTCGAGTCTTTTCAAGTGTGTATTTTTCGAATGTACACTCGAAACTACTCTAAGTAGAAAAATCTTGTTTATGTGGCCTAGACTTCAAAATTTGGCTAAAATATTAAGATCATGTGGGTCTATAGACCAACATGTCCTGATAATTAGCATGTTTTCAATCAAAATAGACACCTCTTGAGCTAAATTATAGCGTTCGAGTCTTTTCGAGTGTGTATTTTTCGAATGTACAGTCGAAACTGCTCTAAGTAGAAAATTCGTGTTTATGAGGCCTAGGCTTCGAAACTTTGCTAAAATATCAAGATCATGTGGGTCTATAGATCAACATGTCCTGATAAATAGCATGCTTTCAATCAAAATAGACACCTCTTGAGCTAAATTATAGCGTTCGAGTCTTTTCGAGTGTGTATTTTTTGAATGTACACTCGAAACTGCTCTAAATAGACAAATCTTGTTTATGAGGCCTAGATTTCAAAATTTTGCTAAAATATCAAGATCATCTGGGTCTATAGACCAACATGTCCTGTTAATTAGCATGTTTTCAATCAAAATAGAAACCTGTTGAGCTAAATTATAGTGTTCGAGTCTTTTCGAGTGTGTATTATTCGAATGTACACTCGAAACTGCTCTAAGTAGAAAATTAGTGTTTATGAGGCCTAGGCTTCAAAACTTTGCTAAAATATCAAGATCATGTGGGTCTATAGACCAACATGTCCTGATAAATAGCATGTTTTCAATCAAAATAGACACCACTTGAGCTAAATTATAGCGTTCGAGTCTTTTCGAGTGTGTATTTTTCGAATGTACAGTCGAAATTGCTCTAAGTAGAAAAATCTTGTTTATGTGGCCTAGATTTCAAAATTTGGCTAAAATATCATGATCATGTGGGTATATAGACCAACATGTCCTGATCATTAGCATGTTTCCAATCAAAATAGACACCTCTTGAGCTAAATTATAGCGTTCGAGTCTTTTCGAGTATGTATTTTTCGAATGTACTCTCGAAACTGCTCTAAGTAGAAAATTCGTGTTTATGAGGCCTAGGCTTCAAAACTTGGCTAAAATATCAAGATCATGTGGGTCTATAGACCAACATGTCCTGATAATTAGCATGTTTTCAATAAAAAGAGAAACCTGTTGAGCTAAATTATAACGTTCGAGTCTTTTCAAGTGTGTATTATTCGAATGTACACTCGAAACTGCTGTAAGTAGAAAATTCGTGTTTATGAGGCCTAGGCTTCAAAAATTGGCTAACATATCAAGAACATGTGGGTCTATAGACCAACATGTCCTGATAATTAGCATATTTTCAATAAAAATGTACATCGGTTGAGCTAAATTATAACGTTCAAGTCTTTTCGAGTGTGTATTATTTGAATGTACACTCGAAACTGCTCTAAGTAGAAAATTCGTGTTTATGAGGCCTAAGCTTCAAAAATTGGCTAACATATCAAGAACATGTGGGTCTATAGACCAACATGTCCTGATAATTAGCATGTTTTCAATCAAAATAGACACCTCTTGAGCTAAATTATAGCGTTCGAGTCTTTTCGAGTGTGTATTTTTCGAATGTACAGTCGAAACTGCTCTAAGTAGAAAATTCGTGTTTATGAGGCCTAGGCTTCGAAACTTTGCTAAAATATCAAGATCATGTGGGTCTATAGATCAACATGTCCTGATAAATAGCATGTTTTCAATCAAAATAGACACCACTTGAGCTAAATTATAATGTTCGAGTCTTTTCGAGTGTGTATTTTCGAATGTACAGTCGAAACTGCTCTAAGTAGAAAAATCTTGTTTATGTGGCCTAGATTTCAAAATTTGGCTAAAATATCAATATCATGTGGGTATATAGACCAACATTTCCTAATCATTAGCATGTTTCCAATCAAAATAGACACCTCTTTAGCTAAATTATAACGTTCGAGTCTTTTCGAGTGTGTAATTTTCGAATGTACAGTCGAAACTGCTCTAAGTAGAAAATTCGTGTTTATGAGGCCTAGGCTTCGAAACTTGGCTAAAATATCAAGATCATGTGGGTCTATAGAAAAACATGTCTTGATAATTAGCATGTTTTCAATCAAAATAGACATCTCTTGAGCTAAATTATAACGTTCGAGTCTTTTCGAGTGTGTAATTTTCGAATGTACACTCGAAACTGCTTTAAGCAGACAAATTTTTTTATGAGGCCTAGACTTCAAAATTTAGCTAAAATATCAAGATCATCTGGGTCTATAGACCAACATGTCCTGATCATTAGCATGTTTCCAATAAAAATAGACACCGGTTGAGCTAAATTATAACGTTCAAGTCTTTTCGAGCTTGTATTATTTGAATGTACACTCGAAACTGCTCTAAGTAGAAAATTCGTGTTTATGAGGCCTAGGCTTCAAAAATTGGCTAACATATCAAGAACATGTGGGTCTATAGACCAACATGTCCTGATAATTAGCATGTTTTCAATCAAAAGAGAAACCTGTTGAGCTAAATTATAGCGTTCGAGTCTTTTCAAGTGTGTATTATTCGAATGTACACTCGAAACTGCTCTAAGTAGAAAATTCGTGTTTATGAGGCCTAGGCTTCAAAAATTGGCTAACATATCAAGAACATGTGGGTCTATAGACCAACATGTCCTGATAATTAGCATGTTTTCAATCAAAAGAGAAACCTGTTGAGCTAAATTATAGCGTTCGAGTCTTTTCAAGTGTGTATTATTCGAATGTACACTCGAAACTGCTCTAAGTAGAAAATTCGTGTTTATGAGGCCTAGGATTCAAAACTTTGCTAAAATATCAAGATCATGTGGGTCTATAGACCAACATGTCCTGATAAATAGCATGTTTTCAATCAAAATAGACACCACTTGAGCTAAATTATAGCGTTCGAGTCTTTTCGAGTGTGTATTTTTCGAATGTACAGTCGAAACTGCTCTAAGTAGAAAAATCTTGTTTATGTGGCCTAGATTTCAAAATTTGGCTAAAATATCAAGATCATGTGGGTATATAGACCAACATGTCCTGATCATTAGCATGTTTCCAATCAAAATAGACACCTCTTGAGCTAAATTATAGCGTTCGAGTCTTTTCGAGTGTGTATTTTTCGAATGTACACTCGAAACTGCTCTAAGTAGAAAATTCGTGTTTATGAGGCCTTGGCTTCCAAACTTGGCTAAAATATCAAGATCATGTGGGTCTATGGACCAACATGTCCTGATAATTAGCATGTTTTCAATCAAAATAGACACCTCTTGAGCTAAATTATAGCGTTCGAGTCTTTTCGAGTGTGTATTTTTCGAATGTACAGTCGAAACTGCTCTAAGTAGAAAATTCGTGTTTATGAGGCCTAGGCTTCGAAACTTTGCTAAAATATCAAGATCATGTGGGTATATATACCAACATGTCCTGATAAATAGCATGTTTTCAAGCAAAATAGACACCACTTGAGCTAAATTATAGCGTTCGAATCTTTTCGAGTGTGTATTTTTCGAATGTACAGTCCAAACTGCTCTAAGTTGAAAAATCTTGTTTATGTGGCCTAGATTTCAGAATTTGGCTAAAATATCAAGATCATGTGGGTATATAGACCAACATGTCCTGATCATTAGCATGTTTCCAATCAAAATAGACACCTCTTGAGCTAAATTATAGCGTACGAGTCTTTTCGAGTGTGTATTTTTCGAATGTACACTCGAAACTGCTCTAAGTAGAAAATTCGTGTTTATGAGGCCTAGGCTTCAAAACTTGGCTAAAATATCAAGATCATGTGGGTCTATAGACCAACATGTCCTGATCAATAGCATGTTTTCAATCAAAATAGACACCTCTTGAGCTAAATTATAGCGTTCGAGTCTTTTCGAGTGTGTATTTTTCGAATGTACAGTCGAAACTGCTCTAAGTAGAAAATTCGTGTTTATGAGGCCTAGGCTTCGAAACTTTGCTAAAATATCAAGATCATGTGGGTCTATAGACCAACATGTCCTGATAAATAACATGTTTTCAAGCAAAATAGACACCACTTGAGCTAAATTATAGCGTTCGAGTCTTTTCGAGTGTGTATTTTTCGAATGTACAGTCCAAACTGCTCTAAGTTGAAAAATCTTGTTTATGTGGCCTAGATTTCAAAATTTGGCTAAAATATCAAGATCATGTGGGTATATAGACCAACATGAACTGATAATTAGCATGTTTTCAATCAAAATAGAAACCTATTGAGCTAAATTATAGTGTTCGAGTCTTTTCGAGTGTGTATTTTTCGAATGTACACTCGAAACTGCTCTAAGTAGAAAATTCGTGTTTATGAGGCCTAGGCTTCAAAAATTGGCTAACATATCAAGATCATGTGGGTCTATGGACCAACATGTCCTGATCAATAGCATGTTTTCAATCAAAATAGACACCTCTTGAGCTAAATTATAGCGTTCGAGTCTTTTCGAGTGTGTATTATTCGAATGTACACTCGAAACTGCTCTAAGCAGACAAATCTTTTTTATGAGGCCTAGACTTCAAAATTTAGCTAAAATATCAAGATCATCTGGGTCTATAGACCAACATGTCCTGATCATTAGCATGTTTCCAATAAAAATATACACCGGTTGAGCTAAATTATAACGTTCAAGTCTTTTCGAGTGTGTATTATTTGAATGTACACTCGAAACTGCTCTAAGTAGAAAAATCGTGTTTATGAGGCCTAGGCTTCAAAAATTGGCTAACATATCAAGAACATGTGGGTCTATAGACCAACATGTCATGATAATTAGCATATTTCCAATAAAAATGTACATCGGTTGAGCTAAATTATAACGTTCAAGTCTTTTCGAGTGTGTATTATTTGAATGTACACTCGAAACTGCTCTAAGTAGAAAATTCGTGTTTATGAGGCCTAAGCTTCAAAAATTGGCTAACATATCAAGAACATGTGGGTCTATAGACCAACATGTCCTGATAATTAGCATGTTTTCAATCAAAATAGACACCTCTTGAGCTAAATTATAGCGTTCGAGTCTTTTCGAGTGTGTATTTTTCGAATGTACAGTCGAAACTGCTCTAAGTAGAAAATTCGTGTTTATGAGGCCTAGGCTTCGAAACTTGGCTAAAATATCAAGATCATGTGGGTCTATAGACCAACATGTCTTGATAATTAGCATGTTTTCAATCAAAATAGACATCTCTTGAGCTAACTTATAACGTTCGAGTCTTTTCGAGTGTGTATTTTTCGAATGTACACTCGAAACTGCTCTAAGCAGACAAATCTTGTTTATGAGGCCTAGACTTCAAAATTTAGCTAAAATATCAAGATCATCTGGGTCTATAGACCAACATGTCCTGATCATTAGCATGTTTCCAATAAAAATAGACATCGGTTGAGCTAAATTATAACGTTCAATTCTTTTCGAGTATGTATTATTTGAATGTACACTCGAAACTGCTCTAAGTAGAAAATTCGTGTTTATGAGGCCTAGGCTTCAAAAATTGGCTAACATATCAAGAACATGTGGGTCTATAGACCAATATGTCCTGATAATTAGCATGTTTTCAATCAAAATAGAAACCTGTTAAGCTAAATTATAACGTTCGAGTCTTTTCAAGTGTGTATTATTCGAATGTACACTCGAAACTGCTCTAAGTAGAAAATTCGTGTTTATGAGGCCTAGGCTTCAAAACTTTGCTAAAATATCAAGATCATGTGGGTCTATTGACCAACATGTCCTGATAAATAGCATGTTTTCAATCAAAATAGACACTTCTTGAGCTAAATTGTAGCGTTCGAGTCTTTTCGAGTGTGTATTTCTCGAATGTAGAGTCGAAACTGCTCTAAGTAGAAAAATCTTGTTTATGTGGCCTAGACTTCAATATTTGGATAAAATATCAAGATCATGTGGGTCTATAGACCAACATGTCCTGATCATTAGCATGTTTCCAATATAAATAGACAGCTCTTGAGCTAAATTATAGCGTTCGAGTCTTTTCGAGTGTGTATTTTTCGAATGTACACTCGAAACTTCTCTAAGTAGAAAATTCGTGTTTATGAGGCCTAGGCTTCAAAACTTGGCTAAAATATCAAGATCATGTGGGTCTATAGACCAACATGTCCTGATAATTAGCATGTTTTCAATCAAAATAGACACCTCTTGAGCTAAATTATAGCGTTCGAGTCTTTTCGAGTGTGTATTTTTCGAATGTACAGTCGAAACTGCTCTAAGTAGAAAAATTCGTGTTTTTGAGGCCTAGGCTTCGAAACTTGGCTAAAATATCAAGATCATGTGGGTCTATAGACCAACATGTCTTGATAATTATCATGTTTTCAATCAAAATAGACATCTCTTGAGCTAAATTATAACGTTCGAGTCTTTTCGAGTGTGTATTTTTCGAATGAAAACTCGAAACTGCTCTAAGTAGACAAATCTTTGTTATGAGGCCTAGACATTAAAATTTAGCTAAAATATCAAGATCATCTGGGTCTATAGACCAACATGTCCTGATCATTAGCATGTTTCCAATAAAAATAGACACCGGTTGAGCTAAATTATAACGTTCAAGTCTTTTCGAGTGTGTATTATTTGAATGTACACTCGAAACTGCTCTAAGTAGACAAATCTTGTTTATGAGGCCTAGATTTCAAAATTTTGCTAAAATATCAAGATCATCTGGGTATATAGACCAACATGTCCTGATCATTAGCATGTTTCCAATAAAAATAGAAACCTGTTGAGCTAAATTATAGCGTTCGACTCTTTTCGAGTGTGTAGTATTCGAATGTACACTCGAAACTGCTCTAAGTAGAAAATTCGTGTTTATGAGGCCTAGGATTCAAAACTTGGATAAAATATCAAGATCATGTGGGTCTATAAACCAACATGTCCTGATAAATAGCATGTTTTCAATCAAAATAGAAACCTATTGAGCTAAATTATAGTGTTCGAGTCTTTTCGAGTGTGTATTATTCGAATGTACACTCGAAACTACTCTAAGCAGACAAATCTTTTTTATGAGGCCTAGACTTCAAAATTTATCTAAAATATCAAGATCATCTGGGTATATAGACCAACATGTCCTGATCATTAGCATGTTTCCAATAAAAATAAAAACCTGTTGAGCTAAATTATAGCGTTCGACTCTTTTCGAATGTGTAGTATTCGAATGTACACTCGAAACTGCTCTAAGTAGAAAATTCATGTTTATGAGGCGTAGGATTCAAAACTTGGATAAAATATCAAGATCATGTGGGTCTATAAACCAACATGTCCTGATAATTAGCATGTTTTCAATCAAAATAGAAACCTGTTGAGCTAAATTATAGTGTTCGAGTCTTTTCGAGTGTGTATTATTCGAATGTACACTCGAAACTGCTCTAAGTAGAAAATTCGTGTTTATGAGGCCTAGGCTTCAAAAATTGGCTAACATATCAAGATCATGTGGGTCTATGACCAACATGTCCTGATCAATAGCATGTTTTCAATCAAAATAGACACCTCTTGAGCTAAATTATAGCGTTCGAGTCTTTTCGAGTGTGTTTTATTCGAATGTACACTCGAAACTGCTCTAAGCAGACAAATCTTTTTTATGAGGCCTAGACTTCAAAATTTAGCTAAAATATCAAGATCATCTGGGTCTATAGACCAACATGTCCTGATCATTAGCATGTTTCCAATAAAAATATACACCGGTTGAGCTAAATTATAACGTTCAAGTCTTTTCGAGTGTGTATTATTTGAATGTACACTCGAAACTGCTCTAAGTAGAAAAATCGTGTTTATGAGGCCTAGGCTTCAAAAATTGGCTAAAATATCAAGAACATGTGAGTGTATAGACCAACATGTCCTGATAATTAGCATATTTTCAATAAAAATAGAAACCTGTTGAGCTAAATTATAGCGTTCGAGTCTTTTCGAGTGTGTATTTCTCGAATGTAGAGTCGAAACTGCTCTAAGTAGAAAAATCTTGTTTATGTGGCCTAGACTTCAATATTTGGATAAAATATCAAGATCATGTGGGTCTATAGACCAACATGTCCTGATCATTAGCATGTTTCCAATATAAATAGACAGCTCTTGAGCTAAATTATAGCGTTCGAGTCTTTTCGAGTGTGTATTTTTCGAATGTACACTCGAAACTTCTCTAAGTAGAAAATTCGTGTTTATGAGGCCTAGGCTTCAAAACTTGGCTAAAATATCAAGATCATGTGGGTCTATAGACCAACATGTCCTGATAATTAGCATGTTTTCAATCAAAATAGACACCTCTTGAGCTAAATTATAGCGTTCGAGTCTTTTCGAGTGTGTATTTTTCGAATGTACAGTCGAAACTGCTCTAAGTAGAAAAATTCGTGTTTTTGAGGCCTAGGCTTCGAAACTTGGCTAAAATATCAAGATCATGTGGGTCTATAGACCAACATGTCTTGATAATTATCATGTTTTCAATCAAAATAGACATCTCTTGAGCTAAATTATAACGTTCGAGTCTTTTCGAGTGTGTATTTTTCGAATGAAAACTCGAAACTGCTCTAAGTAGACAAATCTTTGTTATGAGGCCTAGACATTAAAATTTAGCTAAAATATCAAGATCATCTGGGTCTATAGACCAACATGTCCTGATCATTAGCATGTTTCCAATAAAAATAGACACCGGTTGAGCTAAATTATAACGTTCAAGTCTTTTCGAGTGTGTATTATTTGAATGTACACTCGAAACTGCTCTAAGTAGACAAATCTTGTTTATGAGGCCTAGATTTCAAAATTTTGCTAAAATATCAAGATCATCTGGGTATATAGACCAACATGTCCTGATCATTAGCATGTTTCCAATAAAAATAGAAACCTGTTGAGCTAAATTATAGCGTTCGACTCTTTTCGAGTGTGTAGTATTCGAATGTACACTCGAAACTGCTCTAAGTAGAAAATTCGTGTTTATGAGGCCTAGGATTCAAAACTTGGATAAAATATCAAGATCATGTGGGTCTATAAACCAACATGTCCTGATAATTAGCATGTTTTCAATCAAAATAGAAACCTGTTGAGCTAAATTATAGTGTTCGAGTCTTTTCGAGTGTGTATTATTCGAATGTACACTCGAAACTGCTCTAAGTAGAAAATTCGTGTTTATGAGGCCTAGGCTTCAAAAATTGGCTAACATATCAAGATCATGTGGGTCTATGACCAACATGTCCTGATCAATAGCATGTTTTCAATCAAAATAGACACCTCTTGAGCTAAATTATAGCGTTCGAGTCTTTTCGAGTGTGTTTTATTCGAATGTACACTCGAAACTGCTCTAAGCAGACAAATCTTTTTTATGAGGCCTAGACTTCAAAATTTAGCTAAAATATCAAGATCATCTGGGTCTATAGACCAACATGTCCTGATCATTAGCATGTTTCCAATAAAAATATACACCGGTTGAGCTAAATTATAATGTTCAAGTCTTTTCGAGTGTGTATTATTTGAATGTACACTCGAAACTGCTCTAAGTAGAAAAATCGTGTTTATAAGGCCTAGGCTTCAAAAATTGGCTAACATATCAAGAACATGTGAGTCTATAGACCAACATGTCCTGATAATTAGCATATTTTCAATAAAAATAGAAACCTGTTGAGCTAAATTATAGCGTTCGAGTCTTTTCGAGTGTGTATTTCTCGAATGTAGAGTCGAAACTGCTCTAAGTAGAAAAATCTTGTTTATGTGGCCTAGACTTCAATATTTGGATAAAATATCAAGATCATGTGGGTCTATAGACCAACATGTCCTGATCATTAGCATGTTTCCAATATAAATAGACAGCTCTTGAGCTAAATTATAGCGTTCGAGTCTTTTCGAGTGTGTATTTTTCGAATGTACACTCGAAACTTCTCTAAGTAGAAAATTCGTGTTTATGAGGCCTAGGCTTCAAAACTTGGCTAAAATATCAAGATCATGTGGGTCTATAGACCAACATGTCCTGATAATTAGCATGTTTTCAATCAAAATAGACACCTCTTGAGCTAAATTATAACGTTCGAGTCTTTTCGAGTGTGTATTTTTCGAATGTACAGTCGAAACTGCTCTAAGTAGAAAAATTCGTGTTTTTGAGGCCTAGGCTTCGAAACTTGGCTAAAATATCAAGATCATGTGGGTCTATAGACCAACATGTCTTGATAATTATCATGTTTTGAATCAAAATAGACATCTCTTGAGCTAAATTATAACGTTCGAGTCTTTTCGAGTGTGTATTTTTCGAATGTAAACTCGAAACTGCTCTAAGTAGACAAATCTTTGTTATGAGGCCTAGACATTAAAATTTAGCTAAAATATCAAGATCATCTGGGTCTATAGACCAACATGTCCTGATCATTAGCATGTTTCCAATAAAAATAGACACCGGTTGAGCTAAATTATAACGTTCAAGTCTTTTCGAGTGTGTATTATTTGAATGTACACTCGAAACTGCTCTAAGTAGACAAATCTTGTTTATGAGGCCTAGATTTCAAAATTTTGCTAAAATATCAAGATCATCTGGGTATATAGACCAACATGTCCTGATCATTAGCATGTTTCCAATAAAAATAGAAACCTGTTGAGCTAAATTATAGCGTTCGACTCTTTTCGAGTCTGTAGTATTCGAATGTACACTCGAAACTGCTCTAAGTAGAAAATTCGTGTTTATGAGGCTTAGGATTCAAAACTTGGATAAAATATCAAGATCATGTGGGTCTATAAACCAACATGTTCTGATAATTAGCATGTTTTCAATCAAAATAGAAACCTGTTGAGCTAAATTATAGTGTTCGAGTCTTTTCGAGTGTGTATTATTCGAATGTACACTCGAAACTGCTCTAAGCAGACAAATCTTTTTTATGAGGCCTAGACTTCAAAATTTATCTAAAATATCAAGATCATCTGGGTATATAGACCAACATGTCCTGATCATTAGCATGTTTCCAATAAAAATAGAAACCTGTTGAGCTAAATTATAGCGTTCGACTCTTTTCGAATGTGTAGTATTCGAATGTACACTCGAAACTGCTCTCATTAGAAAATTCGTGTTTATGAGGCCTAGGATTCAAAACTTGGATAAAATATCAAGATCATGTGGGTCTATAAACCAACATGTCCTGATAATTAGCATGTTTTCAATCAAAATAGAAACCTGTTGAGCTAAATTATAGTGTTCGAGTCTTTTCGAGTGTGTATTATTCGAATGTACACTCGAAACTGCTCTAAGTAGAAAATTCGTGTTTATGAGGCCTAGGCTTCAAAAATTGGCTAACATATCAAGATCATGTGGGTCTATGGACCAACATGTCCTGATCAATAGCATGTTTTCAATCAAAATAGACACCTCTTGAGCTAAATTATAGCGTTCGAGTCTTTTCGAGTGTGTTTTATTCGAATGTACACTCGAAACTGCTCTAAGCAGACAAATCTTTTTTATGAGGCCTAGACTTCAAAATTTAGCTAAAATATCAAGATCATCTGGGTCTATAGACCAACATGTCCTGATCATTAGCATGTTTCCAATAAAAATATACACCGGTTGAGCTAAATTATAACGTTCAAGTCTTTTCGAGTGTGTATTATTTGAATGTACACTCGAAACTGCTCTAAGTAGAAAAATCGTGTTTATGAGGCCTAGGCTTCAAAAATTGGCTAAAATATCAAGAACATGTGAGTGTATAGACCAACATGTCCTGATAATTAGCATATTTTCAATAAAAATAGAAACCTGTTGAGCTAAATTATAGCGTTCGAGTCTTTTCGAGTGTGTATTTCTCGAATGTAGAGTCGAAACTGCTCTAAGTAGAAAAATCTTGTTTATGTGGCCTAGACTTCAATATTTGGATAAAATATCAAGATCATGTGGGTCTATAGACCAACATGTCCTGATCATTAGCATGTTTCCAATATAAATAGACAGCTCTTGAGCTAAATTATAGCGTTCGAGTCTTTTCGAGTGTGTATTTTTCGAATGTACACTCGAAACTTCTCTAAGTAGAAAATTCGTGTTTATGAGGCCTAGGCTTCAAAACTTGGCTAAAATATCAAGATCATGTGGGTCTATAGACCAACATGTGCTGATAATTAGCATGTTTTCAATCAAAATAGACACCTCTTGAGCTAAATTATAGCGTTCGAGTCTTTTCGAGTGTGTATTTTTCGAATGTACAGTCGAAACTGCTCTAAGTAGAAAAATTCGTGTTTTTGAGGCCTAGGCTTCGAAACTTGGCTAAAATATCAAGATCATGTGGGTCTATAGACCAACATGTCTTGATAATTATCATGTTTTCAATCAAAATAGACATCTCTTGAGCTAAATTATAACGTTCGAGTCTTTTCGAGTGTGTATTTTTCGAATGTAAACTCGAAACTGCTCTAAGTAGACAAATCTTTGTTATGAGGCCTAGACATTAAAATTTAGCTAAAATATCAAGATCATCTGGGTCTATAGACCAACATGTCCTGATCATTAGCATGTTTCCAATAAAAATAGACACCGGTTGAGCTAAATTATAACGTTCAAGTCTTTTCGAGTGTGTATTATTTGAATGTACACTCGAAACTGCTCTAAGTAGACAAATCTTGTTTATGAGGCCTAGATTTCAAAATTTTTCTAAAATATCAAGATCATCTGGGTATATAGACCAACATGTCCTGATCATTAGCATGTTTCCAATAAAAATAGAAACCTGTTGAGCTAAATTATAGCGTTCGACTCTTTTCGAGTGTGTAGTATTCGAATGTACACTCGAAACTGGTCTAAGTAGAAAATTCGTGTTTATGAGGCCTATGATTCAAAACTTGGATAAAATATCAAGATCATGTGGGTCTATAAACCAACATGTCCTGATAATTAGCATGTTTTCAATCAAAATAGAAACCTGTTGAGCTAAATTATAGTGTTCGAGTCTTTTCGAGTGTGTATTATTCGAATGTACACTCGAAACTGCTCTAAGCAGACAAATCTTTTTTATGAGGCCTAGACTTCAAAATTTATCTAAAATATCAAGATCATCTGGGTATATAGACCAACATGTCCTGATCATTAGCATGTTTCCAATAAAAATAGAAACCTGTTGAGCTAAATTATAGCGTTCGATTCTTTTCGAATGTGTAGTATTCGAATGTACACTCGAAACTGCTCTAAGTAGAAAATTCGTGTTTATGAGGCCTAGGATTCAAAACTTGGATAAAATATCAAGATCATGTGGGTCTATAAACCAACATGTCCTGATAATTAGCATGTTTTCAATCAAAATAGAAACCTGTTGAGCTAAATTATAGTGTTCGAGTCTTTTCGAGTGTGTATTATTCGAATGTACACTCGAAACTTCTCTAAGTAGACAAATCTTGTTTATGAGGCCTAGACTTATAATTTTAGCTAAAATATCAAGATCATCTGGGTCTATAGACCAACATGTCCTGATCATTAGCATGTTTCCAATAAAAATATACACCGGTTGAGCTAAATTATAACGTTCAAGTCTTTTCGAGTGTGTATTATTTGAATGTACACTCGAAACTGCTCTAAGTAGAAAAATCGTGTTTATGAGGCCTAGGCTTCAAAAATTGGCTAACATATCAAGAACATGTGAGTCTATAGACCAACATGTCCTGATAATTAGCATATTTTCAATAAAAATAGAAACCTGTTGAGCTAAATTATAGCGTTCGAGTCTTTTCGAGTGTGTATTATTCGAATGTACATTCGAAACTGCTCTAAGCAGACAAATCTTTTTTATGAGGCCTAGACTTCAAAATTAAGCTAAAATATCAAGATCATCTGGGTCTATAGACCAACATGTCCTGATCATTAGCATGTTTCCAATAAAAATATACACCGGTTGAGCTAAATTATAACGTTCAAGTCTTTTCGAGTGTGTATTATTTGAATGTACACTCGAAACTGCTCTAAGTAGAAAATTCGTGTTTATGAGGCCTAGGCTTCAAAAATTGGCTAACATATCAAGAACATGTGGGTCTATAGACCAACATGTCCTGATAATTAGCATATTTTCAATAAAAATATACATCGGTTGAGCTAAATTATAACGTTCAAGTCTTTTCGAGTGTGTATTATTTGAATGTACACTCGAAACTGCTCTAAGTAGAAAATTCGTGTTTATGAGGCCTAGGCTTCAAAAATTGGCTAACATATAAAGAACATGTGGGTCTATAGACCAACATGTCCTGATAATTAGCATGTTTTCAATCAAAATAGACACCTCTTGAGCTAAATTATAGCGTTCGAGTCTTTTCGAGTGTGTATTTTTCGAATGTACAGTCTAAACTGCTCTAAGTAGAAAATTCGTGTTTATGAGGCCTAGGCTTCGAAACTTGGATAAAATATCAAGATCATGTGGGTATATAGACCAACATGTCTTGATAATTAGCATGTTTTCAATCAAAATAGACATCTCTTGAGCTAAATTATAACGTTCGAGTCTTTTCGAGTGTGTATTATTTGAATGTACACTCGAAACTGCTCTAAGTAGAAAATTCGTGTTTATGAGGCCTAGGCTTCAAAAATTGGCTAACATATCAAGAACATGTGGGTCTATAGACCAACATGTCCTGATAATTAGCATGTTTTCAATAAAAATAGAAACCTGTTGAGCTAAATTATAGCGTTCGAGTCTTTTCAAGTGTGTATTATTCGAATGTACACTCGAAACTGCTCTAAGTAGAAAATTCGTGTTTATGAGGCCTAGGCTTCAAATCCTTGCTAAAATATCAAGATCATGTGGGTCTATTGACCAACATGTCCTGATAAATAGCATGTTTTCAATCAAAATAGACACTTCTTGAGCTAAATTGTAGCGTTCCAGTCTTTTCGAGTGTGTATTTCTCGAATGTACAGTCGAAACTGCTCTAAGTAGAAAAATCTTGTTTATGTGGCCTAGACTTCAAAATTTGGATAAAATATCAAGATCATGTGGGTCTATATACCAACATGTCCTGATCATTAGCATGTTTCCAATATAAATATACACCTCTTGAGCTAAATTATAGCGTTCGAGTCTTTTCGAGTGTGTATTTTTCGAATGTACACCCGAAACTGCTCTAAGTAGAAAATTCGTGTTTATGAGGCCTAGGCTTCAAAATTTGGATAAAATATCAAGATCATGTGGGTCTATAGACCAACATGTCCTGATAATTAGCATGTTTTCAATCAAAAGAGAAACCTGTTGAGCTAAATTATAACGTTCTAGTCTTTTCAAGTGTGTATTATTCGAATGTACACTCGAAACTGCTCTAAGTAGAAAATTCGTGTTTATGAGGCCTAGGCTTCAAAAATTGGCTAACATATCAAGAACATGTGGGTCTATAGACCAACATGTCCTGATAATTAGCATATTTTCAATAAAAATGTACATCGGCTGAGCTAAATTATAACGTTCAAGTCTTTTCGAGTGTGTATTATTTGAATGTACACTCGAAACTGCTCTAAGTAGAAAATTCGTGTTTATGAGGCCTAAGCTTCAAAAATTGGCTAACATATCAAGAACATGTGGGTCTATAGACCAACATGTCCTGATAATTAGCATGTTTTCAATCAAAATAGACACCTCTTGAGCTAAATTATAGCGTTCGAGTCTTTTCGAGTGTGTATTTTTCGAATGTACAGTCGAAACTGCTCTAAGTAGAAAATTCGTGTTTATGAGGCCTAGGCTTCGAAACTTGGCTAAAATATCAAGATCATGTGGGTCTATAGACCAACATGTCTTGATAATTAGCATGTTTTAAAACAAAATAGACATCTCTTGAGCTAAATTATACCGTTCGAGTCTTTTCGAGTGTGTATTTTTCGAATGTACACTCGAAACTGCTCTAAGCATACAAATCTTGTTTATGAGGCCTAGACTTCAAAATTTAGCTAAAATATCAAGATCATCTGGGTCTATAGACCAACATGTCCTGATCATTAGCATGTTTCCAATAAAAATAGACATCGGTTGAGCTAAATTATAACGTTCAAGTCTTTTCGAGTGTGTATTATTTGAATGTACACTCGAAACTGCTCTAAGTAGAAAATTCGTGTTTATGAGGCCTAGGCTTCAAAAATTGGCTAACATATCAAGAACATGTGGGTCTATAGACCAACATGTCCTGATAATTAGCATGTTTTCAATCAAAATAGAAACCTGTTGAGCTAAATTATAGCGTTCGAGTCTTTTCAAGTGTGTATTATTCGAATGTACACTCGAAACTGCTCTAAGTAGAAAATTCGTGTTTATGAGGCCTAGGCTTCAAAACTTTGCTAAAATATCAAGATCATGTGGGTCTATAAACCAACATGTCCTGATAATTAGCATGTTTTCAATCAAAATAGAAACCTGTTGAGCTAAATTATAGTGTTCGAGTCTTTTCGAGTGTGTATTATTCGAATGTACACTCGAAACTGCTCTAAGCAGACAAATCTTTTTTATGAGGCCTAGACTTCATAATTTATCTAAAATATCAAGATCATCTGGGTATATAGACCAACATGTCCTGATCATTAGCATGTTTCCAATAAAAATAGAAACCTGTTGAGCTAAATTATAGCGTTCGACTCTTTTCGAGTGTGTAGTATTCGAATGTACACTCGAAACTGCTCTAAGTAGAAAATTCGTGTTTATGAGGCCTAGGATTCAAAACTTGGATAAAATATCAAGATCATGTGGGTATATAGACCAACATGTCCTGATCATTAGCATGTTTCCAATCAAAATAGACACCTCTTGAGCTAAATTATAGCGTTCGAGTCTTTTCGAGTGTGTATTTTTCGAATGTACACTCGAAACTGCTCTAAGTAGAAAATTCGTGTTTATGAGGCCTAGGATTCAAAACTTGGATAAAATATCAAGATCATTTGGGTCTATAAACCAACATGTCCTGATAATTAGCATGTTTTCAATCAAAATAGAAACCTGTTGAGCTAAATTATAGTGTTCGAGTCTTTTCGAGTGTGTATTATTCGAATGTACACTCGAAACTGCTCTAAGTAGAAAATTCGTGTTTATGAGGCCTAGGCTTCAAAAATTGGCTAACATATCAAGATCATGTGGGTCTATGGACCAACATGTCCTGATCAATAGCATGTTTTCAATCAAAATAGACACCTCTTGAGCTAAATTATAGCCTTCGAGTCTTTTCGAGTGTGTATTTTCGAATGTACACTCGAAACTGCTTTAAGTAGACAAATCTTGTTTATGAGGCCTAGATTTCAAAATTTTGCTAAAATATCAAGATCATTTGGGTCTATAGACCAACATGTCCTGATCATTAGCATGTTTCCAATAAAAATAGAAACCTGTTGAGCTAAATTATAGCGTTCGAGTCTTTTCGAGTGTGTATTATTCGAATGTACACTCGAAACTGCTCTAAGCAGACAAATCTTTTTTATGAGGCCTAGACTTCAAAATTTAGCTAAAATATCAAGATCATCTGGGTCTATAGACCAACATGTCCTGATCATTAGCATGTTTCCAATAAAAATATACACCGGTTGAGCTAAATTATATCGTTCAAGTCTTTTCGAGTGTGTATTATTTGAATGTACACTCGAAACTGCTCTAAGTAGAAAATTCGTGTTTATGAGGCCTAGGCTTCAAAAATTGGCTAACATATCAAGAACATGTGGGTCTATAGACCAACATTTCCTGATAATTAGCATATTTTCAATAAAAATATACATCGGTTGAGCTAAATTATAACGTTCAAGTCTTTTCGAGTGTGTATTATTTGAATGTACACTCGAAACTGCTTTAAGTAGAAAATTCGTGTTTATGAGGCCTAGGCTTCAAAAATTAGCTAACATATCAAGAACATGTGGGTCTATAGACCAACATGTCCTGATAATTAGCATGTTTTCAATCAAAATAGACACCTCTTGAGCTAAATTATAGAGTTCGAGTCTTTTCGAGTGTGTATTTTTCGAATGTACAGTCGAAACTGCTCTAAGTAGAAAATTCGTGTTTATGAGGCCTAGGCTTCGAAACTTGGCTAAAATATCTAGATCATGTGGGTATATAGACCAACATGTCTTGATAATTAGCATGTTTTCAATCAAAATAGACATCTCTTGAGCTAAATTATAACGTTCGAGTCTTTTCGAGTGTGTATTATTTGAATGTACACTCGAAACTGCTCTAAGTAGAAAATTTGTGTTTATGAGGCCTAGGCTTCAAAACTTGGATAAAATATAAAGATCATGTGGGTCTATAGACCAACATGTCCTGATAATTAGCATGTTTTCAATCAAAATAGACACCTCTTGAGCTAAATTATATAGTTCGAGTCTTTTCGAGTGTGTATTTTTCGAATGTACACTCGAAACTGCTCTAAGTAGACAAATATTGTTTATGAGGCCTAGATTTCAAAATTTTGCGAAAATATCAAGATTATCTAGGTCTATAGACCAACATGTCCTGATCATTAGCATGTTTCCAATAAAAATAAAACCTGTTTAGCTAAATTATAGCGTTCGAGTCTTTTCGAGTGTGTATTTTTCGAATGTACAGTCGAAACTGCTCTAAGTAGAAAAATCTTGTTTATGTGGCCTAGATTTCAAAATTTGGCTAAAATATCAAGATCATGTGGGTATATAGACCAACATGTCCTGATCATTAGCATGTTTCCAATCAAAATAGACACCTCTTGAGCTAAATTATAGCGTTCGAGTCTTTTCGAGTGTGTATTTTTCGAATGTACAGTCGAAACTGCTCTAAGTAGAAAATTCGTGTTTATGAGGCCTAGGCTTCAAAACTTGGCTAAAATATCAAGATCATGTGGGTCTATAGACCAACATGTCCTGATAATTAGCATGTTTTCAATCAAAATAGACACCTCTTGAGCTAAATTATAGTGTTCGAGTCTTTTCGAGTGTGTATTTTTCGAATGTACAGTCGAAACTGCTCTAAGTAGAAAATTCGTGTTTATGAGGCCTAGGCTTCGAAACTTGGATAAAATATCAAGATCATGTGGGTCTATAGACCAACATGTCCTGATAATTAGCATGTTTTAAATCAAAATAGACACCTCTTGAGCTAAATTATAGTGTTCGAGTCTTTTCGAGTGTGTATTTTTCGAATGTACAGTCGAAACTGCTCTAAGTAGAAAATTCGTGTTTATGAGGCCTAGGCTTCGAAACTTGGCTAAAATATCAAGATCATGTGGGTCTATAGACCAACTTGTCTTGATAATTAGCATGTTTTCAATCAAAATAGACATATCTTGAGATAAATTATAACGTTCGAGTCTTTTCGAGTGTGTATTTTTCGAATGTACACTCGAAACTGCTCTAAGCAGACAAATCTTGTTTATGAGGCCTAGACTTCAAAATTTAGCTAAAATATCAAGATCATCTGGGTCTATAGACCAACATGTCCTGATCATTAGCATGTTTCCAATAAAAATAGACACCGGTTGAGCTAAATTATAACGTTCAAGTCTTTTCGAGTGTGTATTATTTGAATGTACACTCGAAACTGCTCTAAGTAGAAAATTCGTGTTTATGAGGCCTAGGCTTCAAAAATTGGCTAACATATCAAGATCATGTGGGTCTATGGACCAACATGTCCTGATCAATAGCATGTTTTCAATCAAAATAGATACCTCTTGAGCTAAATTATAGCGTTCGAGTCTTTTCGAGTGTGTATTTTTCGAATGTACACTCGAAACTGCTTTAAGTAGACAAATCTTGTTTATGAGGCCTAGATTTCAAAATTTTGATAAAATATCAAGATCATCTGGGTCTATAGACCAACATGTCCTGATCATTATCATGTTTCCAATAAAAATAGACACCGGTTGAGCTAAATTATAACGTTCAAGTCTTTTCGAGTGTGTATTATTTGAATGTGCACTCGAAACTGCTCTAAGTAGAAAATTCGTGTTTATGAGGCCTAGGCTTCAAAAATTGGCTAACATATCAAGATCATGTGGGTCTATGGACCAACATGTCCTGATCAATAGCATGTTTTCAATCAAAATAGATACCTCTTGAGCTAAATTATAGCGTTCGAGTCTTTTCGAGTGTGTATTTTTCGAATGTACACTCGAAACTGCTTTAAGTAGACAAATCTTGTTTATGAGGCCTAGATTTCAAAATTTTGCTAAAATATCAAGATCATATAGGTCTATAGACCAACATGTCCTGATCATTAGCATGTTTCCAATAAAAATAGAAACCTGTTTAGCTAAATTATAGAGTACGAGTCTTTTCGAGTGTGTATTATTCGAATGTACACTCGAAACTCCTCTAAGTAGAAAATTCGTGTTTATGAGGCCTAGGCTTCAAAACTTGGCAAAAATATAATGTTTATGTCCTGATCATTAGCAAAAATAAACTGCTAATGTTTATGTCCTGATCTTTAGCATGTTTCCAATAAAAATAGAAACCTGTTGAGCTAAATTTTAGCGTTCGAGTCTTTTCGAGAGTGTATTATTCGAATATACACTCGAAACTGCTCTAAGTAGAAAATTCGTGTTTATGAGGCCTAGGCTTCAAAACTGCTCTATAGACCAACATGTCCAGATAATTAACATGTTTTCAATCAAAATAGACACCTCTTGAGCTAAATTATAGCGTTCGAGTCTTTTCGAGTGTGTATTTTTCGAATGTACACTCGAAACTTCTCTAAGTAGACAAATCTGGTTTATGAGGCCTAGATTTCAAAATTTTGCTAAAATATCAAGATCATCTAGGTCTATAGACCAACATGTCCTGATCATTAGCATGTTTCCAATAAAAATAGAAACCTGTTTAGCTAAATTATAGCGTTCGAGTCTTTTCGAGTGTGTATTATTCGAATGTACACTCGAAACTGCTCTAAGTAGAAAATTCGTGTTTATGAGGCCTAAGCTTCAAAACTTGGCAAAAATATAATGTTTATGTCCTGATCATTAGCAAAAATAAAATGCTAATGTTTATGTCCTGATCATTAGCATGTTTCCAATAAAATTAGAAACCTGTTGAGCTAAATTATAGCGTTCGAGTCTTTTCGAGTGTGTATTATTCGAATGTACACTCGAAACTGCTCTAAGTAGAAAATTCGTGTTTATGAGGCCTAGGCTTCAAAACTGCTCTATATACCAACATGTCCTGATAATTAGCATGTTTTCAATCAAAATAGACACCTCTTGATCTAAATTATAGCGTTCGAGTCTTTTCGAGTGTGTATTTTTCGAATGTACACTCGAAACTTCTCTAAGTAGACAAATCTTGTTTATGAGGCCTAGATTTCAAAATTTTGCTAAAATATCAAGATCATCTAGGTCTATAGACCAACATGTCCTGATCATTAGCATGTTTCCAATAAAAATAGAAACCTGTTTAGCTAAATTATAGCGTTCGAGTCTTTTCGAGTGTGTATTATTCGAATGTACACTCGAAATTGCTCTAAGTAGAAAATTCGTGTTTATGAGGCCTAAGCTTCAAAACTTGGCAAAAATATAATGTTTATGTCCTGATCATTAGCAAAAATAAAATGCTAATGTTTATGTCCTGATCATTAGCATGTTTCCAATAAAATTAGAAACCTGTTGAGCTAAATTATAGCGTTCGAGTCTTTTCGAGTGTGTATTATTCGAATGTACACTCGAAACTGCTCTAAGTAGAAAATTCGTGTTTATGAGGCCTAGGCTTCAAAACTGCTCTATATACCAACATGTCCTGATAATTAGCATGTTTTCAATCAAAATAGACACCTCTTGATCTAAATTATAGCGTTCGAGTCTTTTCGAGTGTGTATTTTTTGAATGTACACTCGAAACTGCTCTAAGTAGACAAATCTTGTTTATGAGGCCTAGATTTCAAAATTTTGATAAAATATCAAGATCATATGGGTCTATAGACCAACATGTCCTGATCATTAGCATGTTTCCAATAAAAATAGAAACCTGTTGAGCTAAATTATAGCGTTCGAGTCTTTTCGAGTGTGTATTATTCTAATGTACACTCGAAACTGCTCTAAGTAGAAAATTCGTGTTTATGAGGCCTAGTCTTCAAAACTTGACTAAAATATCAAGATCATGTGGGTCTATAGACCAACATGTCCTGATAATTAGCATGTTTTCAATCAAAATATACACCTCTTGAGCTAAATTATATAGTTCGAGTCTTTTCGAGTGTGTATTTTTCGAATGTACACTCGAAACTTCTCTAAGTAGACAAATCTTGTTTATGAGGCCTAGACTTATAATTTTAGCTAAAATATCAAGATCATCTGGGTCTATAGACCAACATGTCCTGATAATTAGCATGTTTCCAATAAAAATAGACACCGGTTGAGCTAAATTATAGCGTTCGAGTCTTTTCGAGTGTGTATTATTTGAATGTACACTCGAAACTGCTCTAAGTAGAAAATTCGTGTTTATGAGGCCTAGGCTTCAAAAATTGGCTAACATATCAAGATCATGTGGGTCTATGGACCAACATGTCCTGATCAATAGCATGTTTTCAATCAAAATAGATACCCCTTGAGCTAAATTATAGCGTTCGAGTCTTTTCGAGTGTGTATTTTTCGAATGTACACTCGAAACTGCTTTAAGTAGACAAATTTTGTTTATGAGGCCTAGATTTCAAAATTTTGCTAAAATATCAAGATCATCTGGGTCTATAGACCAACATGTCCTGATCATTAGCATGTTTCCAATAAAAATAGAAACCTGTTGAGCTAAATTATAGCGTTCGAGTCTTTTCGAGTGTGTATTATTCGAATGTACACTCGAAACTGCTCTAAGTAGAAAATTCGTGTTTATTAGGCCTAGGCTTCAAAAATTGGCTAAAATATCAAGATCATGTGGGTCTATAGACCAACATGTCCTGATAATTAGCATGTTTTCAATCAAAATAGAAACCTGTTGAGCTAAATTATAGCGTTCGAGTCTTTTCGAGTGTGTATTATTCGAATGTACACTCGAAACTGCTCTAAGTAGAAAATTCGTGTTTATGAGGCCTAGATTTCAAAATTTTGCTAAAATAACAAGATCATCTAGGTCTATAGACCAACATGTCCTGATCATTAGCATGTTTCCAATAAAAATAGAAACCTGTTTAGCTAAATTATAGAGTACGAGTTTTTTCGAGTGTGTATTATTTGAATGTACACTCGAAACTGCTCTAAGTAGAAAATTCGTGTTTATGAGGCCTAGGCTTCAAAACTTGGAAAAAATATAATGTTTATGTCCTGATCATTAGCAAAAATAAACTGCTAAAGTTTATGTCCTGATCATTAGCATGTTTCCAATAAAAATAGAAACCTGTTGAGCTAAATTATAGCGTTCGAGTCTTTTCGAGAGTGTATTATTCGAATGTACACTCGAAACTGCTCTAAGTAGAAAATTCGTGTTTATGAGGCCTAGGCTTCAAAACTGCTCTATAGACCAACATGTCCTGATAATTAACATGTTTTCAATCAAAATAGACACCTCTTGAGCTAAATTATAGCGTTCGAGTCTTTTCGAGTGTGTATTTTTCGAATGTACACTCGACACTTCTCTAAGTAGACAAATCTTGTTTATGAGGCCTAGATTTCAAAATTTTGCTAAAATATCAAGATCATCTAGGTCTATAGACCAACATGTCCTGATCATTAGCATGTTTCCAATAAAAATAGAAACTTGTTTAGCTAAATTATAGCGTTCGAGTCTTTTCGAGTGTGTATTATTTGAATGTACACTCGAAACTGCTCTAAGTAGAAAATTCGTGTTTATGAGGCCTAAGCTTCAAAACTTGGCAAAAATATAATGTTTATGTCCTGATCATTAGCAAAAATAAACTGCTAATGTTTATGTCCTGATCATTAGCATGTCTCCAATAAAAATAGAAACTTGTTGAGCTAAATTATAGCGTTCGAGTCTTTTCGAGTGTGTATTATTCGAATGTACACTCGAAACTGCCCTAAGTAGAAAATTCGTGTTTATGAGGCCTAGGCTTCAAAACTGCTCTATAGACCAACATGTCCTGATAATTAGCATGTTTTCAATCAAAATAGACACCTCTTGAGCTAAATTATAGCGTTCAAGTCTTTTCGAGTGTGTATTTTTCGAATGTACACTCGAAACTGCTCTAAGTAGACAAATCTTGTTTACGAGGCCTAGATTTCAAAATTTTGCTAAATATCAAGATCATCTGGGTCTATAGACCAACATGTCCTGATCATTAGCATGTTTCCAATAAAAATAGAAACTTGTTGAGCTAAATTATAGCTAAAATATCAAGATCATGTGGGTCTATATACCAACGTGTCCTGATCCTTAGCATGTTTCCAATCAAAATAGACACCTCTTGAGATAAATTATAGCGTTCGAGTCTTTTCGAGTGTGTATTATTCGAATGTACACTCGAAACTGCTCTAAGTAGAAAATTCGTGTTTATGAGGCCTAGGCTTCAAAACTTGGCTAAAATATCAAGATCATGTGGGTCTATAGACCAACATGTCCTGATAATTAGCATGTTTTCAAACAAAATAGACACCTCTTGAGCTAAATTATATAGTTCGAGTCTTTTCGAGTGTGTATTTTTCGAATGTACACTCGAAACTTCTCTAAGTAGACAAATCTTGTTTATGAGGCCTAGACTTAAAAATTTAGCTAAAATATTAAGATCATCTGGGTCTATAGACCAACATGTCCTGATAATTAGCATGTTTCCAATAAAAATAGACACCGGTTGAGCTAAATTATAGCGTTCGAGTCTTTTCGAGTGTGTATTATTTGAATGTACACTCGAAACTGCTCTAAGTAGAAAATTCGTGTTTATGAGGCCTAGCCTTCAAAACTTGGCTAACATATCAAGATCATGTGGGTCTATAGACCAACATGTCCTGATCAATAGCATCTTTCCAATCAAAATAGACACCTCTTGAGATAAATTATAGCGTTCGAGTCTTTTCGAGTGTTTATTTTCCGAATGTACTCTCGAAACTGCTCTAAGTAGACAAATCATGTTTATGAGGCCTAGATTTCAAAGTTTTGCTAAAATATAAATATCATCTGGGTTTATAGACCAACATATCCTGATCATTAGCATGTTTCCAATAAAAATAGAAACCTGTTGAGATAAATTATAGCGTTCGAGTCTTTTCGAGTGTGTATTTTTCGAATGTACACTCGAAACTGCTCTAAGTAGACAAATCTTGTTTACGAGGCCTAGATTTCAAAATTTTGCTAAAATATCAAGATCATCTGGGTCTATAGACCAACATGTCCTGATCATTAGCATGTTTCCAATAAAAATAGAAACTTGTTGAGCTAAATTATAGCTAAAATATCAAGATCATGTGGGTCTATATACCAACGTGTCCTGATCCTTAGCATGTTTCCAATCAAAATATACACCTCTTGAGATAAATTATAGCGTTCGAGTCTTTTCGAGTGTGTATTATTCGAATGTACACTCGAAACTGCTCTAAGTAGAAAATTCGTGTTTATGAGGCCTAGGCTTCAAAACTTGGCTAAAATATCAAGATCATGTGGGTCTATAGACCAACATGTCCTGATAATTAGCATGTTTTCAAACAAAATAGACACCTCTTGAGCTAAATTATATAGTTCGAGTCTTTTCGAGTGTGTATTTTTCGAATGTACACTCGAAACTTCTCTAAGTAGACAAATCTTGTTTATGAGGCCTAGACTTAAAAATTTAGCTAAAATATTAAGATCATCTGGGTCTATAGACCAACATGTCCTGATAATTAGCATGTTTCCAATAAAAATAGACACCGGTTGAGCTAAATTATAGCGTTCGAGTCTTTTCGAGTGTGTATTATTTGAATGTACACTCGAAACTGCTCTAAGTAGAAAATTCGTGTTTATGAGGCCTAGCCTTCAAAACTTGGCTAACATATCAAGATCATGTGGGTCTATAGACCAACATGTCCTGATCAATAGCATCTTTCCAATCAAAATAGACACCTCTTGAGATAAATTATAGCGTTCGAGTCTTTTCGAGTGTTTATTTTCCGAATGTACTCTCGAAACTGCTCTAAGTAGACAAATCATGTTTATGAGGCCTAGATTTCAAAGTTTTGCTAAAATAT
>NW_020650637.1:421638-421802 GCF_003573695.1 Papaver somniferum | reverse complement strand
CGTTCGAGTCTTTTCGAGTGTGTATTTTTCGAATGTACACTCGAAACTGCTCTAAGTAGACAAATCTTGTTTACGAGGCCTAGATTTCAAAATTTTGCTAAAATATCAAGATCATCTGGGTCTATAGACCAACATGTCCTGATCATTAGCATGTTTCCAATAAA
>NW_020650637.1:421469-421628 GCF_003573695.1 Papaver somniferum | reverse complement strand
TGGGTCTATAGACCAACATGTCCTGATAATTAGCATGTTTCCAATAAAAATAGACACCGGTTGAGCTAAATTATAGCGTTCGAGTCTTTTCGAGTGTGTATTATTTGAATGTACACTCGAAACTGCTCTAAGTAGAAAATTCGTGTTTATGAGGCCTAG
>NW_020650637.1:420515-421459 GCF_003573695.1 Papaver somniferum | reverse complement strand
TTTTCGAATGTACACTCGAAACTGCTCTAAGTAGACAAATCTTGTTTACGAGGCCTAGATTTCAAAATTTTGCTAAAATATCAAGATCATCTGGGTCTATAGACCAACATGTCCTGATCATTAGCATGTTTCCAATAAAAATAGAAACTTGTTGAGCTAAATTATAGCTAAAATATCAAGATCATGTGGGTCTATATACCAACGTGTCCTGATCCTTAGCATGTTTCCAATCAAAATAGACACCTCTTGAGATAAATTATAGCGTTCGAGTCTTTTCGAGTGTGTATTATTCGAATGTACACTCGAAACTGCTCTAAGTAGAAAATTCGTGTTTATGAGGCCTAGGCTTCAAAACTTGGCTAAAATATCAAGATCATGTGGGTCTATAGACCAACATGTCCTGATAATTAGCATGTTTTCAAACAAAATAGACACCTCTTGAGCTAAATTATATAGTTCGAGTCTTTTCGAGTGTGTATTTTTCGAATGTACACTCGAAACTTCTCTAAGTAGACAAATCTTGTTTATGAGGCCTAGACTTAAAAATTTAGCTAAAATATTAAGATCATCTGGGTCTATAGACCAACATGTCCTGATAATTAGCATGTTTCCAATAAAAATAGACACCGGTTGAGCTAAATTATAGCGTTCGAGTCTTTTCGAGTGTGTATTATTTGAATGTACACTCGAAACTGCTCTAAGTAGAAAATTCGTGTTTATGAGGCCTAGCCTTCAAAACTTGGCTAACATATCAAGATCATGTGGGTCTATAGACCAACATGTCCTGATCAATAGCATCTTTCCAATCAAAATAGACACCTCTTGAGATAAATTATAGCGTTCGAGTCTTTTCGAGTGTTTATTTTCCGAATGTACTCTCGAAACTGCTCTAAGTAGACAAATCATGTTTATGAGGCCTAGATTTCAAAGTTTTGCTAAAATAT
>NW_020650637.1:394660-420505 GCF_003573695.1 Papaver somniferum | reverse complement strand
AAATATCAAGATCATCTGGGTCTATAGACCAACATGTCCTGATCATTAGCATGTTTCCAATAAAAATAGAAACTTGTTGAGCTAAATTATAGCTAAAATATCAAGATCATGTGGGTCTATATACCAACGTGTCCTGATCCTTAGCATGTTTCCAATCAAAATATACACCTCTTGAGATAAATTATAGCGTTCGAGTCTTTTCGAGTGTGTATTATTCGAATGTACACTCGAAACTGCTCTAAGTAGAAAATTCGTGTTTATGAGGCCTAGGCTTCAAAACTTGGCTAAAATATCAAGATCATGTGGGTCTATAGACCAACATGTCCTGATAATTAGCATGTTTTCAAACAAAATAGACACCTCTTGAGCTAAATTATATAGTTCGAGTCTTTTCGAGTGTGTATTTTTCGAATGTACCCTCGAAACTTCTCTAAGTAGACAAATCTTGTTTATGAGGCCTAGACTTAAAAATTTAGCTAAAATATTAAGATCATCTGGGTCTATAGACCAACATGTCCTGATAATTAGCATGTTTCCAATAAAAATAGACACCGGTTGAGCTAAATTATAGCGTTCGAGTCTTTTCGAGTGTGTATTATTTGAATGTACACTCGAAACTGCTCTAAGTAGAAAATTCGTGTTTATGAGGCCTAGCCTTCAAAACTTGGCTAACATATCAAGATCATGTGGGTCTATAGACCAACATGTCCTGATCAATAGCATCTTTCCAATCAAAATAGACACCTCTTGAGATAAATTATAGCGTTCGAGTCTTTTCGAGTGTTTATTTTCCGAATGTACTCTCGAAACTGCTCTAAGTAGACAAATCATGTTTATGAGGCCTAGATTTCAAAGTTTTGCTAAAATATCAAGATCATCTGGGTTTATAGACCAACATATCCTGATCATTAGCATGTTTCCAATAAAAATAGACACCACTTGAGCTAAATTATAGCGTTCGAGTCTTTTCGAGTGTGTATTATTCGAATGTACATTCGAAACTGCTCTAAGTAGAAAATTCGTTTTTATGAGGCCTAGGATTCAAAACTTGGCTAAAATATCAAGATCATGTGGGTCTATAGACCAACATGTCCTGATCAATAGCAGGTTTTCAATCAAAATAGACACCTCTTGAGCTAAATTATAGCATTCGAGTCTTTTTCCATTCCTCTGCGGCAATAGATTTATGTCGAAAACGATATCAACCACTCACCTTTGGCGGTCAAATTGAGTGGCCTGGATCACATCCTCGCAAGACGATCTAGCATGGGCGTGAACACTGACGGGCCACTTCCGTGCAGAACCAATCGGTCCCTCCAAAATCCACTCCGGATTGAATTCGATCGATCTAAAAGTGGATGCTTGCACGCCTCCTAAAACCATCCAACGGTCGCAGATGAGGGTTGCAAACTATCTTTTCCGTCCAACTTCGCTAGCTTGGACAGACAACCTAGGTAAAGAGCTAGACGACCAGTGATGCATCACTATGATCGTCGTCCGCCACTCTTCTATATGGAGTGATCAGCCAAAGCATGGCTCGCCCATGCGGCCTCTAAACGATCACTCGAAGATGGGTTGACGTGATGTTATTTTAAGACGCTTAATTTGTGACTTACTCCGTTAATTTAAAACAGCGATGCTTCATCCATATTGAAAATATTCAATGCATTACATGAATAGAATACACACGATATTTTATAAATATCGACTTATTAAATAACTTAGTTATTTAACCTAGCATCACATGCGACTTCTTATAGGTCCCATGATCCACACATTCGAGACATCAAGCATGTCACAAACTGGGGGATACTTACTGGGGTATTGGTCTGGTGGTTTACAGCGTGCTACGTGAAACACGCCATCACAAAAACGTGTCAGGAAGACATGGATGATTAATGATGATAGGAGAAGCGGGGAAGACTGATCGTGTGACACTAACACACGAACCCAATACTCTATCACCCCACTTCCTCCACTTCCCACGAGAGACGAGGGTTATGCTCAATGGCTTGTATAAATAGTTTCTCCTCCCTATTTCATAACAGACAAAAACTAAGTGTTAATACAACGTATTCAAACACCCAGAGCTGATTGCTTACATTATTTTGCAAGCCTGCTCATCTTTTTGATACAAGTCATAAACATCCAACACCTTCACACTCTTAACACCTTCTTCACTTCCCTCCCTAAGATCAACCCCATCTCCTTCACTTTGTGACCGAGGCATGTCTGGAATGTCCATTTCTTGGTTTATGCCAGAATTATAAAGACTGATCTCTCGAATCAGAAAATACTTACGTGCAGTGCATTTGTTTAGGGTTTAGATTCATTTCTCATCCACACACCCCAAAAATTACCTAAACCAGTAGAATAGTTTTCACCCATAAACAATTGGCGACACAGTGGGAGATTAATCTCTCGGTTGTGAATTCAACTTCTTCAATACCCAATTCTATTTGGCTGATTTCAAAATGGTCGGTCGTAGGGATACCTCAACGGATTCAGTTCCTGGCTGAAGCTCCTCCAACGATATATCTGGTGGTAGGTCCGGAAGAATCCTAACGTTGATCAAGTTAGCACGGGTGCAGGAGGTTCACACGAAGAACATGAACCTGATCAAAGAAACGATAAACGGCATACTCGACCTTCTCATCAAGATGACGTCAGAGATGAGCGGTCATATCATGGAGACTTCGAAACTGGGGTTTGATCATCCATAAATGAACAGTTTCACTACGAACCAAAGGCCAGTGAATCAGGAAGCAACTTCTCTAGTGGAAAGTTTGTGCGAGCTTTTGCAACCCTCGAAGAATCAGCGGACGGAGACATTTGCTGCAATCAACCATATATCCCTGTATGTGCATCTAATACCCCTGCGTCCAGAAGTCTCAAACACGTCAGAGACATCTGTGAATAATGTTACATTTACAGAGGAAGATATGATGGCGTAAGAGGTTCAAAACCGGGCCCTACACGTTACTGCGTGCATCAAGGATTCATAGTTCAAGCGGTCCCTCATCGACACAGGAACATCTTCGAATGTGATTAGTCTTAAGACACTCAAGACAGCTAAGGTACACTCAAGCAAAATTGTGCGATGGCCTACCATGATGACGAATTTTGACGGAAACCAAACCATCACATATAAGTATGTCAATCTGAATTTATCTGTAGGACCCGTTCAGTCGAAAGTGAAGTTCGAAGTCATAGAGAAGGATCCGGACTACCATATGATACTAGGGAGACCGTGGATTTATGACAATTGTATTGTCCCTTTGACATATCACCAATGCCTGAAGACTATGTTGAATAAGGAAGTCGTTCGTATTCCTGCATCATTGTCTCCTTACGCACCAATATGTGGAATGGAGTTATTCGAACCAAGAGAGGCTCCAAAGGAGGAATCGTAAAAATTTCATTGTGTCCCACTCCCCACGTGGGCGTCAATCCAGGAAGAGGATCGGCTCGCATTGAAGACCAATACCCACGATGCATATTTGCTAACAAGATGTTCTTCTTCATCTAGTGAAGCGGTGACCCACGTTCACACGAAGAGGGAGCGAACTTTTGTGGCGAGCCGTAATCAGAAAGGGAAAACTGTGTACTGTCGCCGCTGTTAGCAATTAGCAGGGGAGACTAATGCCCATTATCTCCGCCCAATAAAATTTTACAAAAACAATGAGCCATAGGAAGAGGTTCTGGATACTCCACGACAGTTGCATGACGACACCAAATCCACAACCGACGAGCTCGAAATCTTTGATATCGGGAATGAAGAGTCTCCCAAGCCTATCTCCATCATCTCGACTTTGTCCACGGATGAGCGAACGAAGCTTGTGCAACTTCTCAAAGAATACCAAGACATATTTGCTAGAAAGTATGACGAAATTCCCGGTTTAGATGAGAAATTGGTCACCCATCATCTACATGTCGTACCCGGATCCAAGCCGATCAAGCAGTCTCCGAGGCAATTCAGGCACGAGGTGGAAGATCAAATCAAGACTGAGATTCAGAAATTGCTATCTGCCGGCTTCATTAAGCCCATTCACCATCAGAACTGGTTGGCTAATGTGGTTCCAGTAAAAAAGAAAAATGGACAGATCTGGTGCTGCGTGGATTTCAGAGACCTGAACAAGTGCTTCCCCAAAGACGATTTTCCTTTACATAACATTGACATGTTAGTAGACGCCACTAGTGGGAATGGCATGTTTTCCTTCATGGATGGATACAACTGTTACAATCAGATAAGGATGTATGAGCATGACGCAAGTAAGACAGCTTTTCGAACTCCTCCCGGAAATTTTTACTATACTGTTATGCCTTTTGTTTTGAAGAATGACGGAGCAATATATCAACGTGCTATGACGGCAATCTTCCATGACGATGCATAAACAAGTTGAAGACTTCATGGATTCAAGTCAAAAGCTCGGGTAGATCACACAGGAGTCCTGCGAAAAGTGTTTGAGAGATGCCGTGAGTACAAATTGAAGATGAATCCTTTGAAATGCGCTTTTGGCGTTTCTTCAAGGAAATTTTTGTGATTCCAGGTGACTTCTGAGGGGATCAAGGTGGACCTATCCAAGACTCAATCTATCCTCATGATGCCGTCACCATGAACCGTGAAATAACTTCAAAGCTTCATAGGCAAGGTGAACTACATTCGACGTTTCATACCTGGTCTAGCCCAGCTTGTCGCTTAATTCACCCCCTTTATGAATAAAGGAGCAAGCTTCATTTGGACCGTAGTACAACAAGAAACGTTTCAAAATATTTAACGAATATTGTCATCTCCAGCCATCATGAAGTCTCATGTCCAAGGAAGACTGTTACGTCTCTACACTACTTTCAGTGATACTGCCGGCGGGGCTTGCTTTCTCAAGAGGATGAAGAGGGAACCGAACACCCTATATACTATTTCAGCCGAATATTTAGGGATGCTGAACTCAGTTACCCCAAATACGAGAGGCATGCCTGGCCTTGATTCATTCCATCCAGAATTTCAGACATTACCTCCTGTCCAACAAGGTGATACTCATATCTAAATACGATCCTGCGAATTTTTTGCTTTCAAAACCGGTACTGATGGGAAGGTTGGCTAAGTGGATCCTCCAAATATCGGAGTTATACATAACATGTATCTCACCTAGAGCTATTAAGGGTCAAGCAGTTGAAGATATACTAGCAGCATTCCCTGGGGAAGGCACTACTGCATTAAATGAAGATCTTCCTGGAGAATTTCTAGACATCTCCATTGTCGAAGAAGAAGCCTGACTGTTATATTTTGACGGTTCCGTCACTCACAGCAATAACATCGGAGGAGCAGGTGTAGTCCTAGTATCTCGGACCGGTGAAGTATTTTCACACTCCTTCAAGCTAGATTTTCAATGCACTAACAATTCAGAAGAGTATGAAGCTTTCCTCATAGGACAGTTATTAGCCAAGCAAGCGAGGGCCACACGTCTGGAAATAAGAGGTGATTCTAAGCTACTGGTTAATCAGATGAATGGATTATATGCATTGGAAGAGGTAACCCTAGATCCACATCGATCCGAAACACAGAGGTTACTAAACTACTTTGTTGATACAACCATAACTCATGTCGGCTACATCAACAACATACACGTTTAGCAACGCTGGATTCTAAATTACAGTTCAAAGGTGTAGAAGAAACTCTGACAGTGAAGCAAAGAACGGTAGAATCAACATATCTTTCACAATGCAAGGATACTGGAACCTGCGACTGGCAGACTCCGATCATCCAGGAGCTTAGCAGCTCGCTTTCTCAAGGAAAGGTTAGTCTCAAAACCTTGCAAAGATTCTTCATGCTCCACGGTATTTTATATCATCGAAACCCAAACGGTTCCCTATCAAGATGTCTCGGAGATGATGAAGCATTGATGCAGCTTAACCGTGTTCACGATGAAATTTGTGGACAAATGTTGATGGTAACGCTCTATCGACGTCTTCAACACTTAGGATATTACTGGCCAGAAATGGAGACATAATATCGGCTACTCCAAAAGTATTGTTTGAACTGACAAGCACCGACACAACAACATGAGGTTTTCAGCATAAGTCATATGGGGGACTGGAGAGAGTCGTATATTAGCTATCTCCGCGATGGATTAATTACCGCTATTCCAAGAGAGGTTGTAAAGATGAAACAAAAGGAGAAACGGTTCGTATTTCACTAGGGGATCCTATATCGCAAAAGATTTGTAGGCGATCTATTACGATGCATGGATGAGATGGAAATTCCCACCATGTTAAAAGAGATGCATTAAGGGGAGCATCAAGGGAAGAGGAAACTGTTTCTCCAGATACACGAGAAATATTATTGGACAACCATGGAGGATGATGCGACTGACTTTGTTCAAATATGCCACACGTGTCAATTCATGGGAACCTTGTTCACTCACCTTCCACTTCTTTACACGCGATAAGCAGTCCATTGCCGTTTTACAGCTGGGGACTTGACATTGTTGGGAAAATCAATCGGACATCATCAAAGCAGCACGAATATATCATAACTGCAATATAGTACTTCACCAAATGGGTTGAATCTATTCCCTTACGAGGAAGGGGCAATGATTGCAGCCTTCATTAAGGAGTACATCATTTATCGCTTTGGCGTCCCTAAATATATTATCACTGATAACGGCACCCCCTTCTCTAACAAACGGGTACGAGATTTTCTTGAAGAATATGGAATTAAATAGTCCTTCTCCACCATCTACTATACTCAAGGGAACGGACATGCCGAGAGCACCAACAAAACGTTAATTCGGATTCTCAGTCATACAGTACACGAAAACCCCAAAGAGTGGCATGAACAACTGCCGATGGTGCTATGAGCGTATTGGATGACATCTAGAAGTTCCATTGGATTTTATCCATACTCACTTGTTTACGGTACGGATGCCATTCTCCCAGCAGAAATCAAGATCCCATCAGCCAGGATTGCAGCAGCAAGTGGAGTCCACTGGAACGAGGCTGAAGCATCTAACTCCAGAATCGCCGAGTTAGATACTCTGGATTTTAGAAGAGTCAAGGCAGAGGAACGTGCTCAGGTGTACAGAATAGGATCTCCAGACCATATGATAAAACTGTGAAGCCACGAGTTTTTAAAGTAGGAGATTTAGTCTTGAAGACGGCCAAACACATCCAATAAGACATGTCTTCACCAAAGTTCTCTATGAAATGGGAAGGTCCCTACATGCTTACCAAGGCTTACAGTACTGATTACTACAAGATCATCAAGGTAGATGGAGGTAAGTTAGAAGCACTCATCAAAGGAAAATGGCTCAAGGAATACCATGCTTGATCATTGTCCTGTTATTGTCCCATGACATGATAATACATGCATTTTCATTACATATTTGAATTATGGATTTATTCAGAGAATATTAATGAAAAAACTTCATCCATCTACCAGAAAACCAATGCAATTCATTTCTCAGTGCAATCACTAGCTCAAGAATGTTTGCGAAAAAAAATGACAATGCCATTAACAGTAAGGAGACGCATCTTAGAAGAGGCCATCCAGCAGATTGTGGTCTCTTGAAAACATCATATTCAACCTAGTTTGATACCTATCCGTTATGTTCCTCAATATTTGGACCGCCTTCTCCACCTTCTCTGATTCGGAGGCCAGAGCCTTCTTCTACTCTAAGATAGCTTTCGCAACGGGAACTACATTCACGAGGATACCAGCTCGATCAACCTTGATGATGTCAAGACGCTGCCGCAACCATCCCACGTTGAACTCCATGGATTCGCAGGTAGATACCATGTCCTTCCACTTTTCAAGGTTTGATTCAGCAACGTTGCGGATAGAGATATTCTCCATCTCAGCAATCATGGGAAGAAGGCAGTTTACCGTGGTGACCAAAGAAGACGAACAGTACCGAACTACGTTCCTGGTTGCGATATGGACATAGTTTCTTCATACCTTTGTGTATAAGGGCACAAACTCTTTTCGCACTAAGAATCCACCGACAGCCCTGTAACTGGAAGATAGGCATCTCATTCGAACATCAAATAAAAGACCTGCATTGGGGTATTCGTAAGATGAGATAACCGGATCAGCATTTTCAAGGTCCGCTGGCGTGGGCGTATTTGAATTTGAAGGAAGTGGACTAGTTAAGTCATCATCGTCAATGACCGTCACGCATGTTCCAGAAGGGTATCTCTGCAAAAAGGAAGATTATTCGCCTGAGCATGAAGCAAGAGTAACTATTTGTTAAAGAAAAGGAAAATGAGAACGAACCGGTATAATATTCTTAACTCGAAGAACACGAGCAGGAGGTTCATCACAAAGTTTAGGTTCACACTGGGATACGGTTCTTGCACGCTTAACAGAGGACCCCGGATGATACGAAGAAGACGATCTGATATTATTTGACATGATAGAGTTTCTGCAATAAAATCCTATCCCAAAATTTAAAGTTGGTTCAAGATTCATGCACATACATATATGTCGAGGAAACCCTCAAAGAAGACTAAAGACGGCTGCAGTTGAGTATACCCGATGGACAAGGGTTCAACACCAGCCAAGTCGTGCTTTCTTCCAAACCCTAATTAAGATCAGAAAATACCGTTGCATATCGAAGAGGAACATCTCAACCAGCTCCGAGACGTTTGGGGCATGTGAAAGTCTTCGCCCATACGGTAAATATGTATTTACTTTAGATTGGTCATTTCAATATGTAAATTATCACCATCTCATGCCTACCCCACAATAATGTAATCATTGTGCGCTAGGCAGGGGACTTAATGTTGATGGTGTATTTTTTAAGGCTAAAATTGTAAAATCCAAATTTAATACACTGATATCCTGTAAAGGATAAATCTATTTTGAATGATGAATACTTCTTTACTTTATTAAATGCACCCAGAACGGATCATGTAGCAAAAATCTCGATTTTCTGTAGATTTATAGTATTATTAATTAATGCTCAATTAGCCTTGTATTTCATGTGTTGTTCCCGCATAACCCTTATTATTGGTGCGGCATGACGACTTAGTGTTGCTCTTAGCAGAGTAACACAAATCTCCAAGTGTCAATAGTGAGGCATGCAAGAAATACCCGGTGCATTCTATATCTCTCAGTGTGTCATATTATCCCGATTGAGCCCATATCTCTCGGTGTGTTATACTACCCCGATTGAGCATATATCTCTCGGTGTGTTATATTAACCCGATTGAGATCTCTTGTTGTGTTATACTAGCACGATTGAGCATATCTGGACTGCCCGTGTCAGTCTCAGAAACAATCACGACCACTCAGGTTGGAAGCATGATTTAACTAGCCTAGACGATCCTTAGAAGGAGTAGGCTACCACCACAATGACCACCAGCGGGCCCATTTATGCCATGGATGGTCGAACATATACTATGCCCACCAATAACCACCAAACGTCAGCCCTGAAGAGGGATGGTCGAGATGGTATGGAGTGGCTAGCATGCCCAAGACTGTCAAAACATTCTCAAAGAGGTCGCGACCGTCCAGCTTCACAAGCATGGTTGGACGGCTTGAATTGTCCCGTGATCGATTGGTAAAATGTTGGTACGTACGTTGGCGGGCCGACTACCCACCTACCTGATCGGTTCTCTCACGGAAAAACCATGGATCAATAAACGATTGCCCAAAAAATGGCTGGCGTGATGCTTTAAGCTGTGGAAACGCCACCAGTGTCTTAAATTGATCACGACCATCAAAATTCACAAGCATGGTTGGATGGATTAGATCGCACCTATGACCGTGGAGAAAGTACACACATGCTCACCATCGGCCCAATGTGGACCCCACACGATCGGCCTCCTCAAGGGAGAAGCGCAACTTGCAAAACCGATCGGTTGAAGTTGCATGCACACAACCGATCAAAAACCCTAATTAGGGTTTGCGCCATGTTACATATCTCGCAAACTTATCATGAGCGCCCATCTTCGCAAGCTTGGACGAAGGGTATAGATGCATATTTAAAAGGTCCCGAGCATGACAACACGATCACCGTGGGCCTTTCTACATGCATGACCGATCGCCAAGGTCGGTCATGGACGACGCCTCGGTTCGTGCACCCAAAGTGGCAATGACGCAGCGGATTTCCATTCCTTTGCGTCAATGGATTTCTGTCGAAAACGATCTCAACCACTCACCTTTTACGGTCAAATTGATTGGCTTGGATCACATTCTCGCAAGACGAGCTAGAATGGGCGTGAACACTGACGGGACTCCTCCGTGCAGGACCAATCGGTCCCTCCAAAATCTTCTCCTAGGCTCGAATTCTATCGAGATAAAAGTGGATGCTTGCACGCCTCCTAAAACCGTCTAACGGTCGCAGATGAGGGTCGCAAGCTATCTTGTCCGTCCAACTTCGCTAGCTTGGACAGAAAGCCTAGGTAAAGAGCTAGACGACCAGTGAGGCATCACTATGATCACCGTACCCCATTATTTCACATGGAGTGATCGTCCAAAGCATGCCTCTCCCATGCGGCCTCCAAACGATGACTCGAAGATGGCTAGACATGATGCTATTTTAAGACGCTTAATTTGTGACTTACTTCGTTAAGCTTTAAAACAGCGATGCTTCATGCATATTGAATATATTCGATGCGTTACATGCATAGAATACACACGATATTTTATAAATATCGACTTCTTAAATAACTTAGTTATTTAACCTAGCATCACATGCTACTTCCTGTGGGTCTCACAATCCACACATTCGAGACATCAAGCATGTCACAAACTGGGGGATACTTACTGGGGTATTGGTCTGGCGGTTTACAATGTGCAGTGTGCAACGCGCCATCACAAGAACATGTCAGGAAGACATGGACGGTTATGATGATGGTATAAGTGGGCAAGATTGATCGTGTGAAACTAACAAACGACCCCACTACTACATCACTCCACTTCCCACGAGAGATGAGGGTTATGCTCAATGGCTTGTATAAATAGGTTCTCCTCGCTATTTCAGAAAAGACAGAAACCAAGTGTTAATACAACATATTCAAACACCCAGAGTTGATTGCTTACATTATTTTGCAAGCCTTCTCATCTTTCTGGTACAAGTCATAAATAGTGGTAAAAAGGTTCTTTTCAGACTTGTGAAGAAAACAATTTTTAGATTTAAATTAAACTAGATAATTAAATAAAGTTGTTCAAAGTTATAGAGAAAAACACCAAGGCTCTGGATTCCACCATTATCCCATTAAATGATAAATTATATTCAATATTCATGCAATTTTTCCTTTTCAAGTGATTCTAATATTTTCCTATAATAAATTTTTGAAGTAATAATTGTAATCACATAGTATGAAACATCAAAAGTTTTTAAAACTCAGCATGCTTCATCAAAATAATTCAGAACTACTCAATAAAAATCAATTTAACTATATCAATTCCATGCAAATAATCATATAAAAATATTGCAAATAAATAATAAAAATAGAATTATACCAATTAATCTGGGAAAGTGGCATCCTCCGTCGCCTCGGCTAGTGGGTTTATCTCCTCATCCCAAATACATAATCAAGAGATGTGTTCATGACTTAATAGGTGTTTTTATTGATGAAATAGTGTAAAAAGAAGTATGCAACGCTGTAAGGTGTTACAACGTCACTGTTACAAAGATAAGTGTAGCTTTTAAAAACGATACCAATCTGTTGTTGTAAAACAACGACACTCTGTTCCGCTTTTAAGACTGCTGAAGAACGACTGACTTAGCTAGTCTTTTCTTCGTGTTCTTGAAGGTCTTCAATGGCGGAAGCAGCAATAACAATATCTCTCTGTAACTCGATTCTCTCGTCTCTCCTGACCTCTAAACTCTCTCCTCTAACTCTCTTTTTTTCCTCTGACATAAACCCAACTATTTATAGCCCTCAAACTCCCTAGAAACTCGATCAAATTCGAGAATAATTCCATTATTCTTCTCGGGCAGTTGGAAGAGAAATCACTTTCCCGTTGATTCACGTGTTGCTGTTAGCTATTATCTCGTCACCAAACTCTCCTCTGACTCGAACTCAACTGAATTTGTATATATCCAACGTGAGAATCTCCAAAAAATCTTTCCAAATATCTTTGAACCCTAAAAAGAGAAACTATGTTCTGTTGGGACTTTGATCGCTTCCTAAGACTTATCCATCCCAATTTGTTGGGTCTAATTGCTTGCAATAGGCCTGTTATGTCTTCTAGAGTCCATATGTACCAAATACATCCATTGAATCTCCTCAAAACTCACTCAAAATCCAACTCCAAATCTGTCAGACGTTACATTTCTTTTCCCGCCATTTTTCAATATTTGAATTTTGAAAAGGAATGCCCCTATCCTATGATGGGCTGCGAATAGCAAGTGGGGTTGAAATAAAAATGTTGGGGTGGAAATAACCAAAACTTGGGTGCCTTTAGTAATTTTTCTGGGATGTTTTCTGCACTTTTTCGGGGTTCCTCCGGGGTATTTCTGGTACACTTACGGTACACTTCTGGGGCACTTCCGTTATGCTATCTACGGAGGTCCATATGCCATATCTTTAGCCAATTTCGCCGCAAAACCTTATTTTTCCAAAAATACCTACAAATAAATAAAATAACCAAATAAGTTCAAAATCGAGCACTAACACTAGATACAATTTAGATATATTAGACACATAAATGCGTCTATCAATCGGCAACGGAACATCTCTCAACTCATCTACTACACCCGATGGCTTCGGAAGATTTCGACCATACAAGCATCCACATCATATCGTCATCACAATCATAAAATCTAGGTATCAAATAACCTAAAGTCAAGGATGAACCAATAACGCAACCACAATCTCCAAGATTAGCCCTGAAACTATTTCATCCATCCATCCCAAGAGTGCAATGGAGTTTGGTAAATTTTGAAATCCACTGGAGAGGTCAGATACTCATTCTTCTGGAGTCAGAACCTTATTACACATTTTGGAGAAGATCGATGATACTGTTGGGTGGATACATGCGAGAACACCTACCTTGATTTCTCCTGGATCTCCTTGCTGCTAATTTGAAGCACGAAGATGGACGAACAACAAAAATAGAAGAGGGTCGATACCCCTTTTCATACGAACGCAGTTTCTAGAGTTTGAACAGAATAAGGATTCCTTACTGCTCCATGAAAGGGAATAGATGACTTGGCGTACCACACCCATGATCCATAGCGGAACAAGTAGTATGCCAATAATTATAATGCGGAAAATAAAAGTAAATGACACGGCAAGATTTTGTTAACAAGGAAACGGCAAATGCAGAAAAACCCCAGGAGCTTGTCCAGAATTGAAAACTCTCAGGATTAATCCGATACACAAAATTACACTAACTTCGTATAGTCGAGACCAAGTAAATAACCCTATAGTTCACCTAGTTCCGTCTATATTCCCACGCCTCCGACTTATGAATAATTCACGTACTTGGAACAATTCCTTTGGTTCGTATTCCAAACAGTTTAGGAACAACAAATCTGTTTGGTATCAACTCTATTCAACCAAGTGATATGAGTCGGACAAAGGCTCTTCCGTTTATCTTAACATAAACTCCTTCATCAGGTCCTTAGATTTATCTTATGTTCAATAACCCAAAGGTATAATCGTTTAATATTAATCCAACAACTTAATCCGAAGAATCTTGTTGATGCCGATCTACTCAATTAATCAATCCAATCTACCACAAGGATAACAGATTATTGATTGGATCCTCTTTTACCGAAACAAGTATTGTGCACAACAAAGATTATAAAACCCAAGTCAGATCTTCAATATCTTCTTTATCTTCAAATCTTCTTAAATCTTCAATAAAAACCTACACACAATCACTTGAATCTCTTGTGATCAATCACGCAGAGAACGGAGTCTGTTAATAATGGATTATCACAAGATCGTCTTTAGAACTAACAACAGTCTAAGGATCCTTGTCGACTCTGAACTAGTTTGAATGAATCTTATATCATAAGAGAATATTCTCAAGAATAAACAAACTAGGTGCAATCAGATTTCAACCACCGTTAATTCATAAAATCAATCGAAAACAAAAGATAAACCGCAATTATGTAGTTTCCCACCATCGGTACGCGCTAGATATTTCCAATCCCAAAGAAGACGTTAAACTGAGTGGTCGTAAGAGATTTCGCCTAATTAGGTTACTCTCCTCTCCGAATAGGCGGCTACACCAGTAACAACAACAACAACAAAAGAGCAAATTTGTTGTTACGAAGGATTAGTTTGCAAGATAAGGAAACTTCAAGTATTTATAGACAAGGAAGTTTTCACACCAAGAAATTTCCAAAACCGAAAATATTCTCAAGATATCCCGTGTGTGCACAAATTTGGTTTTCATAATTCCTCGAAATGCTCTGTCCAAAAATAATTATTGAAATCTCTCGGAAAATATAATTAGTAAATGCACATTACAAATTCTGGAATTTCCCTACAAAATGAAATTAATAACCTTAATTAAAATATTCTTAACTTACTTATGTTTCGATCCTGGGATTCTCTTCCCTTATCCGTTACAGAATATCTTTGAATAATTAAAGAAATAAACATTCACAGCACGTGTTCAAAGTTTGTCAACATCTTAACTTTGTAAGTTCTCTTTCACACTTACAACCTTAAAACCGATTTTCCACACTTCCAAACAAGTTTAGAATTGGTTCATCTGACTTTCAAGAACTATGTATGTTAGAGCACTGCTCTGCCAAACTAGCATGCATTTCCATATCAAGCATGTTTGTCAATGTTAGTGATTAAAACTATAAGTCTTGATTTCTAGTCTATTATATCTAAGTCTCGGACTAGGATAGTAAGTGTAGTTGAGCTCAAGGATTTCATGGCGATTCATCATACAAGTGGATGAACTACTCAAGGAACCGGTGGAACTTCTCGACAAAAAGGTATGTGAAGACTTAAACTTATCTGTTACTTAAAAGTCTATTTATTTTATCTGACAAAAGTCGTATGCTATATATATATATACTTAGATTATACACATTTGGTATTTCAAGCCGAGTATACCTCGCCTATCAATATCTCGAAATATGTGTTGGTATGCGTTTCTCTTCGACCATGTTTTTCTTTACCTAGTAACACAAGTCATGTATGTTTCGACCATCTTGAAAATTGCTTTGAGGAGAAATAGTGTAACAACTATATAACTTCCTTTAAGAATGTTTAAATGATTGGAATGAGAGTTTAGATTACATAGCCATAGTGGACATAAGTATGTTGTGGAAACACATATATACATAAGTCACATGCTGGAAATCGGCTAGTAGCCAAGTCCGCGAACTGCCGAAGTTCTCAAACCCGAGAATTTTTGCTGAGTAATCAAACTATGTTGCGTGATCCAAGTCAGTGAACCCAGTCCGTCAACCAGCGAAGCTCTCGAACCCGAGAATTTATGCTCGAGTTTGAAAACTATTTCCATTACTTCAAGTCCACGAACCTAGTCTTCTAACTTGTATAGGTTATATATCTAAAGATGATTTATGAACTTAACTCATAAATACTAAGGAATGCATTTATAAACCGTGGCTATAAAAGTTCATGAACCAATTCTTTGAATCGTATCATCTTTACTTCATATTGAGTCAATTGAACTAGCTATGGTGAAGAAGAAAAATGGTTGGTATGAAATGCTCAAATGGCTAACCTTTTGGATGACTATTGTTGAACCAACAATGCACATGTTTGGGTACGGTTAACAAACCTAGAAGCGTGCAGTTCATTTGTGTATGACAAGCTAAGATTTCGATATAACGGTTGAGATATATTAGCTTGAATCGAAATCAGGTTTTCATCTAACGGTGGATAGCGTTTGCTTTGTGAGCAAGGCGAAACCCTGATTTGAAAGACTATATAAGGGGACATATAGTAACTCTACAAACTAATCCCCACATGTCCGTGTGATACTAGTTTGTAAGATAGAGTCAGTTCTCCTTTAAACTTTGATTTTATTCTTCTAAAACCAAGTTAACGACTTAAAGACTTCATTGGAATTATGAAGCCAGACCGATACTAATTTTATCGTAGTTGTGTCATATGATCTTACATATTCTATCGTACGAGTACAATCATATTTATTGGCTTGAGATCGTGAGAGTTCTACGATAGGAAAGATATAAATGTAATCACAAACATCTTCGTCTCATCGTTTGTGATTCCACGATATCTTGTTTCGCTACTATACGATGAAGATTGTTGTGAGGTGATTGATTAACCTAGGCTGTTCTTCGGGAATATAAGATTGGATTATCAATTGGTTTGTGTTCACCTTGATTATATATCAAAAGACGAAACAAAAACTTTAGGGTTTTTCTGTGGGAGACAGATTTATCCTTTGATAGACTTGTCTGTGTGAGACCGATTTGTTTATTATTAAAGCCTGCAATTTTATGTCATAGCAACTCTTAATTTTGAGTGAGATCATCTAAGGGAATCAAGTGTGTAGTATCATGCTGGGATCAGAGGATTAGGGGGTGCAACTGTACCTTGGATCATTGGGATATTGATTGGGGTTCAACTACAGTCTAGTCCGAAGTTAGCTTGGAGTAGGCTAGTGTGTGTAGCGACTTAATACAATGTGTATTCAATCTGTACTAGGTCCCAGGGTATTTCTGCATTTGCGGTTTCCTCTTTAACAAAACTTATGGTGTCTGTGTTATTTTTTTTCCACAATATATTTGTTTATATAATAGAAATTATACAGGTTGTGCGTTAGATCAATCAATTGGATAGTCCGACCTAACGGTTTTTGATTGATATTTATTAATACTTGGACATTGGTCTTTGGTACCGTCCAAGTTCATCTCTCATTGATAAAGACTCGCAGATTTCTATTTGCTTGAGTAAAGATCAAATCGAGAGATTGAGATATTAACTCCTTGAGATACTTTTACCTAGATTGAGTCTGACCGTCTAGTTGATTCTCTAGAAAGTGTTTCGGAGTTTGTACATATAGATTGATAAGCGAAATATTGAGTGGTATTGTTAGACCTCCGCTTTTTCAATTGGTATCAGATCAGGCAAACACGTTCAAGACATTACAAGTTTGTGCTTGTGGCGATCTGAATCTATGGACAAAGGTGTTATCTCTATTAACGCACCACCAGTCTTCGATGGCTCTAATTACTTATGGTGGAAAATTGTATGCGAGCTTTTTTTAAAGCACGTGATTTTCAGTCATGGGTATATGTTGTTAAGATGCTCCCGTTGTGGCAGTTAAAGATGCAAACATTCCCAAACCTATTGGTGAATACAGCCCTGCTGAGATATTTGCGACTAAGAAAAATTACGACGGTTCGAATGCCATAACCCCAAACCTTCAACACCATGTGTGTAATTGCACTCGGTCTAAAGATGCTTGGGATATCTTAGAAACCATATTTGAAGGAAACTCCAGTGAAAAGGAAGCTAGGCTTCAAAACCTTAATTCTGATTGGGAGAACCTTCGTATGGAAGATGAAGATTCAATTGATGAGTTTAATCGCAAAGTGTCTGAAATTGTTAATGCATCTTTTGCATTGGGTAACACTATTCCTGAAAAGGACATTGTGATGAAAATTCTCAGATCGCTGTCATATAGATATGAGTCTAGGAAGCATGCCATCGTTGAGTGAAATAACCCTGATACACTTTCCAGGACTTCATTGATTGGAAAGTTAAGAATTCTTGATCTATATAAAGGGAGTACACTCGCACTCAATGTTGTGAACAAAACTGTGATGTCTTCCTCTCACCTTTCCTGAGATGATGAATATGATCATTCACTAATAGTCAATGAGGTCAAGAATTTATTAAAAAGTAAGAATAAATTTGTTAGTTCTCCATCTTCTCTGTCTTTTGAAGATAATTCAACAGAAGATAATGGTTCTCAATATAACTCAGATGAGTCTAACTGGTGCAATGGATTTACTGCCCGTACTTCAGATTCTCTCTCAACTTCAAATTCTGACTCAGAACTTGAATTTGACACTGAGTTGGTTGGTCTCCTAAATAAACAGATTCTTCAAGAGAAACTTCGTCTCAAAACCTCCTTGAGGTATGTTGAATCATCACTCCAGACGAAAAATATTTAGATAGAGCATCTTAATGCAAGTTCGTAAAAACCATGCCTCTAAAGGAAAAAAAAGATTAATTCTCTCAGAGATGATCTGAAAAGGTTTTCTGGAAGCTATGAAAAAGTTGCAGCAATGTTGTTTGGTCAGAGATCCTTTGGAAACTATCATGGTCTAGGCTTCAACAACAAAATAGGTTTTGCAAATCAGGAAACAATGGTGGAGAGTTCTAAAAAGAAGGAAGTACATGAAGATAAAAAATACACATTGATCTCCTCCTTCGGTGGACACTCAAGACATGTTAAAGATACTTGTTGGAGATTCAAGAAAATCAACAAGAGAGTCTCCAAACTTCAAAAGAACATACAAAGAATGAGTCGGGATGAAAACAAACAGAGTAAATTCTCTAGAAGAAGAAAAAAATTTGTTAGCTCAACCACCAGTGACAACCACGAAAATATAAGGGAAATGGGCACTTGGCCCGTCCGCTCACCAACTGAATGGTGATATTTACCTTCTCATCCTTAACTTGAGAAAGATGAGAAGCGTCTAGAAGTGGCTCAAGTCATTTTTCATTTTTTTTCATTTGTGTAGTCCTTTCTGTTTGGATAATAATGTCAAGATTATTCAGGGTTTATCATTTATAAATCTCCAGGTACTGCTTGTCTTCTTTCTTCTTCTCTCACAATTCTCATGGCTCTTGTAACTAAAGGTACGTCCAAAAGAGATGTTGTAGAAGCTGTCAATGTTCATATGTGAAAAGGAATCACTTCCTCTCGAATGAAAAAGAAGAAGTCAACAACCATTGGAGAAGGTTCTTCCTCTAACTATCTCTTTTTATATGTCATAATAATCATCTTAGAGGCATGGTGAAAGCTTTCATCAACAAGCGAAATGACTTAAAAACTCAAATCATTTCCTCTTTGGAAGAAATAACTTACTATGAACAAAGGTTGTCTCTAACCAAGAATACCATGCGTGATCTAAAAAGAGAACTTAGTGAGTTAACTGATATTTCTGAAGATCTAGAGGAATTGAATGATCCCATAATCAATGGGTTTTTCAATAATGAGAAGGAGTTCTCTGTAGATGCTTTGAGGAAAATCTATGATGCCTGGGATGTTTTCTTTTTGGTTTAGTTGGAAGAATAACTAGTGCTTTGAATAGCGATGATTGTGACTACACATAGGTATTATTTTTCATCTTCTTGTATTATTTTTTAGGTTTATTGGGTTTCAAATTCTAAAACTATTTGGAGGATGATGGTTTGCAGTATTTAATCTTTATGGTTTGTTATATTGCAATGTGTTATGGGATTTTGGTGTTTACGTTCGTGAACATTGTTGACCCATATATTGCAAAAAGTGAAGTCGTTCATGATCGGTATTTAGGTATTGGTGTAAGGACGAATAGACTTTTGACAAATACAAAAGTTAAGCCTATATTGTCAATTCTTTGATGGAAGATGGGTTAAAATCTTTTGTGAACAAGGATAAAGTCTATTATTATTATGCAAATAATGATTGAAAATAGAATAGATCCTTGTGTCTTCCACAATATTGATCTTCATTAATTCATATCCTATGAAATACTGTGAGGCTCTGTAATATGTCTTATGTTGAGCACGATACGACTAAGTTTATTATTATTAACTTGGTTGGTTGTTCTGTAAGGTATGTTATGTTGAGCATTTGTGAACTAAATTAATCTTCTCGTTTGGTTATTTAGTTATTTTCTCCGTAAGTTCTCTTATGTCGAGCAAAATAAATGACAATTAAAATTGATTACTTTCGTGATTAATTTGGTTGTTTGTATTCCAATTAGATTAATTATGGGTTCTCTTGTAATTAGTCTAGTTGAATATTTATATATTCCATAATATTTTTCTTGTATTGAGTATATGAACGGCTATCCTAATCATTTTCTAATGGTTTTGATAGTCATATGTTTTGTAAGTTTACTTATGTTGAGCATAATCAATTAAGTTGAGCACTTTTCTTGTTTAATTTGATTGTGTATTTCGATTAAATTAATCATGGTTTTACTTGTGATTAATGTGATTGAGTTTTTTGGATATATATAATCATTTATCATGGTTGTTGGTGTCCATTAAAATCCTTTTTTTTCTCTCGAAATTAAGGTCGCTCTTGTTGTTCCCTTGGGAATGACACATAATGGGGTAGAGTTCTTTTGAACTTGTGCTTAATGGTCATATCTTGATGGGTGTGCGGCTATGGAATTTTAGAGGGGTTATCTTGTATCTTTAAACTTCTTGATGAATGCTATTAGCTTCGGCTATATTTTGCATCTAAATTAATATGATGCGTGTTTTTCTTTTAGTCATGAAATGTCTCTTGTGGAAATTTCATTATGATCCCGTTCTTATACCTTTGCCAATTTTATTGATAAAAAGGGGGAGAATTAATATAGTTCACACTACATATACATATGGTTTTCGGATCATAAGGGGGAGTGGTTTTCATGACCGAGATGAAGTATTGACTAAGGGGGAGTGATACATATCACCATAGTATTATAGTTGAAGTTGTGATACAATTGGACTTTGACACTGTGTAATAAAACTATGACATTGTATAACAATGATTGATACATATGCTTTCTCATTGTTATAGCTTTGGATATTCAACAACGGTGATGTTAAACTTACAACCTTTGGGATCATTGGAGTACTTGGAAGAACGAAGATTTCAAGGAATATTGAAGATTATACTTATGGAACATGACTATTAAAGTTTCATTATCTTTTTGTATTCCATATATATTGATAGTTTTGTCACTAAAATTGACAAAGGGGGAGATTGTTAGAGCACTACTCGGTCAAACTCTCATGCGTTTCTATATCAAGCATGTTTATCAATGTTATCAAAACTATAAGTATTGATTTCCAGTCTATTATAGATAGTCTCGGATTAGGATAGTAAGTATAGTTGAGCTCAAGGAATTCATGGCGATTCATCATACAAGTGGAAGAACTACTCAAGGAACCGGTGGAACTTCTCGATAAAAAGGTATATGAAGACTTGAACTTATCTGTCACTCAAAAGTCTATCTATTCTATCTCCTACTTCTTGAGACAAAAGTCGTATACTATATATATAGACTTATATTATACACATTTGGTATTTCGAGCCAAATATACCTCTCATATCTATATCTCGAAATATGTGTTGGTAAGCGTTTCGTTTCAACCATGTTTTTCTTTAGTAGTGACGCAAGTCATGTATGTTTCGATCATCTTGAAAATTGCTTTGAAGAGAAATGGTGTAACAACTATATAACGTCCTCTAAGAATGTTTCAATGATTGGAATGAGAGATAAGATTACATAACCATAGTGGACATAAGTATGTTATGGAAACACATATGTGCATAAGTCCCATGATGGAAATCAGCTAGTAGCCAAGTCCGCGAACTCAGTCTGCGAACTGCCAAAGTTCTCAAACCCGAGAATTTCTGCTGAGTTTCAAACTATGTTGCATGAGCCAAGTCCGCGAACCAGCGAAGCTCTCGAACCCGAGAATTTATGCTGGAGTTTGAAAACTCTTTCCAGTACTTTAAGTCTGCGAACCTAGTCTGCGAACTTGTATAGGTTATATATCTAAAGATGATTTCTGAACTTAACTCATAAAGACTAAGGATTGAAATTGCAAACCGTGTCTATAAAAGTTCATGAACCGATTCTTTGAATATAATCATCTTTGCTTCAATTGTGTCTTGTGTAATACATGAGATTTCCTTGCAATTGAAAAAATCTGTAACTAGTTCATATTGAGTCAATTAAACTAGTTATGGTGAATAAGAAAATGGTTGGTATAAAATGCTCAAATGTATAACCTTTTGGTTGACTATTGTTGAACCAACAACGCACACGTTTGGGTACGGTTAACAAACCTAGAAGCGCGCAGTTCATTTGTGTATGACAAGCTAATATTTCGATCTAACGTTTGAGATATATTAGATTGAATCTAAATCAGGTTTTCGTCTAACGGTGGATAGTGTTTTCTATGTAAGCAAGGCAAAACCCTGATTTGAAAGACTATATAAGGGGACATCTAGAAAATATACAAACTAATCCCCACACGTCCGTGTGATACTAGTTTGTAAGATAGAGTCGATTCTCCTTTAACCTTTGGTTTTCTTCTTCTAAACCGGGTTAACGAGAAAAAGACTTCATTGGGATTGTGAAGCCAGACCGATACTACTTTCATCGTAGTTGTGTGATCTGATCTTGCATATTTTATCGTACGAGTACAATCATATTGATTGGCTTGAGATCGTGAGAGTTCTACGATAGGAAAGATATAAAAGTATCACAAACATCTTCGTGTCATTGTTCAGATTGGATTATCAATTGGTTTCTGTTCACCTTGATTATATACCAAAAGACGAAACAAAAACTTTAGGGTTTTTCTGTGGGAGACAGATTTATCCTTTGATAGACTTGTCTGTGTGATACAGATTTCTTTATTATTAAAGCCTGTGATTTGGGTCGTAGCAACTCTTAATTGTGAGTGAGATCAGCTAAGGGAATCAAGTACGTAGTATCCTGCTGGGATCAGAGGCGTATGGGTGCAACTGTACCTTGGATCAGTAGGAGACTGATTGGGGTTCAACTACAGTCCAGTCCGAAGTTATCTTGGAGTAGGCTAGTATCTGATGCGGATTAATACAGTGTGTATTCAATCTGTACTAGGTCCCGGTGTTTTCTGCATTTGCGGTTTCCTCGTTAAGAAAACTTTTATCTGTGTTATTTATTTTCCGTATTATATTTTTTTATATAATAGAAATAAAATAGGTTGTGCGTTAGATCAATCAATTGGATAGTCTGACCTAACGGTTGTTGGTTGATATTGATTGATCCTTGGACATTGGTCTTTGGTACCGTCCAAGTTTATCTCTCTTTGATAAATACTCGCAGATTTCTATTTTCTTGAGTAAAGATCAAATCGAGAGATTGAGATATTAACTCCTTGAGATACTTTTACCTAGATTGAGTCTGACTGTCTAGTTGATTCTCTAAAAAGTGTTTCGTAGTTTGTCCATACAGATTGCTAAGCGAAATATTGGGTGGTGTTGTTAGACCCCCCGCTTTTTCAATTGGTATCAGAGAAGGCAAACACGTCAAGACCTTACAAGTCTGTGTTTGTAGCGATCTGACTCTATGAACATAGGTGCTATCTCTATTAACGTACCACAAATGGCTTCAATTACTTATGGTGGAAAATTGTTATGCGAGCTTTTTTTAAAACACGTGATTTTCAATCATGGGTATATGTTGTTAATAGCTATGATGCTCTTGTTGTGGCAGTTGGAGATGTAAACTTTCCCAAACCTATTGTTGAATAAGATATGCAATGAATAAAAAAACCAATAACACCTCGCAATTTCCTTTTCGGTCCACAAACAAGTTTATGAACTTACTTCCTTAGAACACATGTAAACATTGTTCCCTATGATGAAATCCTCACCTCATACCCATACATAATCACAATAGCATTCAAATGATTATGACGATGTCTTATCTACAAAGTTTATTGGTTAAGAAATAAACCTCGTATTGTATTCCTTAATACTATATCTATCTAGAGTTCAAATATGATTCGCATTTATGTTTTCAATATGTTCAACTTGAAAGATAAGTTGGGGAATGAAACCGTTCAAGTAAAATATATCTAACATCAAGTGGAAGGATGATTGTTGTCGTTGTACCTCCTTCCTTCTTCACATATTCAAGACTTTGCAATACTTGTAATGTCTCATATCCTAATACTTTCAAGCTAACCTATACGAAGTTGACTCTAGTACATAATCAAGCAACTCATAACATGAGTTTTGATTCACTAAAATATGACAACCAAACTTGACATACCAAAGCTCGATGGGTTCAACCGAGGAATTATCTAACAAGCTTAGTAACAAAGCATTCAATATTCACCGTCAGATGAAAACCTGATTAGATTAAAGCCAATATCTTTCAACTGCTGGAACAAAATCTTAGCTTGTTACACACAAATGAAATGTACTATTTTGGGTTTATGTAACCGTACCCAAACATGAACATTTGTTGGTTCAACAATAGTTAACCTAATGGTTAGCCATATGAGCACTTTCATATCAACCATGTTCTTCTTCACTATAACTAGTTCAACTGACTCAAATGAACTAGTTAGAGAGTAGTTCAATTGCAAGGAATTCTTATGTACTACACAAGACACAATTGAAGCAAAAACGATTTGTTTCACTCGAATCGGTTCATGAACTATATATCCACGGTTTACAATTAGCATTCCTTAGTTAGTATAAATAAGTTCACAAACAATCATTTTTAGATATAACCACTCAAGTTCACAGACTTAGTTCGCGGACTTGAGTATAAGGATTTCACAAACTCTAGCAGAATTTCTTGGGTCGAGAACTTCCTCCTATTCACGGACTTAGATCACACCACTTTATTCCGGTTCACTTGATCAACCAAGTTTGCAAACTTCGGTTCAAGGAAATAATAATTATACATATATGTGTTTCCACACAATGCTTTATATCCACCATTGTTATATAATGTAAACTCTCATTTCAATCTTGAAATATTCTTAGAGGACGTTATTATACAGTTGTTATTTACAAACTATTTTTCGTCAAAGCAATTTTCAAAGTGATTTAAACGTATCATGACTTTCGTCACTAGGTAAAGATGAACTTGGCCAAAGCAAAAGCTTAACAACACTCGAAATGGCAAATGTGTATAATCAAAGTCTATATAGCAAAACGACTTTTGTCTCAAGATCGGAGATAGAGTAGATAGACTTTTGAGTGATAGATAAGTTAAAGTCTCCACATACTTTTTAGTCGACGAAGATCCACCAGTTCCTTGAGTAGTCCTTCGTCTTGTATGATGATTGCCATGGAGTTCTTGAGATCAACTACACTTTTTATCCTAGTCCAAGAATTAGCTATATTAGACTAGAAATCAAGACTTATAGTTTTGATCACTAACATCGAAAAACATGCTTGAGATAGCAACACATGCGAGTTTTACCGAGAAATGCTCTAAAAATCTTCCCCTTTGTCAATTTTACTGACAAAACTATCAATACATATGGAATACAAAAAATGAATGAATTAACTTTTATAGATCCTATTAAACAAGCCTAATCTTCAACATTACTCGAAATCTTCGTCAGTTCCAAGTACTCCAATGATCCCAAAGGTTCTAATTTCAGCATCATCATTGTTGACAATCCGTAGCTATAGCAACGAGAAAACAAGAGTTCTCAATCATTGTTATACAGTGTTATAATATCATTATATAGTATCAAAGTTCAATCTTATCACAACTTCGACAACAATACTATGGTGATATATATCACTCCCCCTTAGTCAATACTCCATCTCACATGGAAATCACTCCCCCTTATATAATGATCCGAAAACCATATGTATTTGTAGTATGAACTACATATTAATTCTCCCCCTTTTTGTCAATAAAATTGGCAAAGGTGCGAAAACGGGATCCTAATGAAATTTCCAAAAGAGACATTTCATGACTAAAAGAAAGCATATATCATCTTATTTAGATGCATTCAAATATCCGAAGCTAAATGCATTCATCAAGGAATCTATAAAGATACAAGATAACTCCTAAAATATTCCACATCCGCACTCCCCACAAATATTTGGCAATTAAGCACAAGTTCAATTAAGAATATGTCATTCCCGAAAGAAAAACAAGAGCAACCTCCATTTCAAAA
>NW_020650637.1:304617-394500 GCF_003573695.1 Papaver somniferum | reverse complement strand
AAAAAAAAAAAAAAAAGATTTCTTTGGACATAACAAATCACATACAAGTATGAATTTGAATCAAAACAATGAAACTCAATTAAATGAACCACTAGGAACCCAATGATTAACTTAATCGAAAATGCTCAACATAAGTAAACTTATGGAGACTAATAAATCCTCAATTAGATTAATGACAAGAGAACCCATAAATAATATAATCGGAATGCACAAATGATTAATGATTTTCTGTGGTTTGTAGTAATGAGTGCTAAGGATGGTTCGAACTCTAAGACTTGTGAAGGTAAAAGATTTTTAGATATAATTAAATAATATACACAAAAATATTAACAATGGTGCAAGAGGTACATGGGTTTAGGATTCCACCGAATTCATTTCTTAAGGTTCAAATAATGATTCTTTTAACAATTATAGCTCAATAAATATATAAATATATTGGCTCTTATTTTTTCCAAGATAAATTCTCCAAATATTAGATGTAAATGTTATGCATGAGACATCAAATCATCTAAGCTAAGCATGCCGCATCAAATCAAATGACAACTAATTTTTTTAAATCATAATTTCAATTAAAATTAGTGCGAAAGTCATGAGAAGAATTAAATATAATTACCCAAGTGTGAAATAAGGCTTCCTCCATCACCCCAGTGTTGGGGTTTAGCTCCTCATATTAATCATAATTTCAGAATACATGTATAAAGCTCAAAAGTTGATTAAAGGGAAGTAAAACAGATGAACAGAAAAATTGCAACAGAAATAACTATTGCAAAGGTGTTGTTCACCGTTACAAAAGGAACGATAAAATGATAAGATGTCGTTGTCGCGTTTAAGACCCACACTACGACTGCCACTATCACTGTTGATAAACGACTGTCTTCGGCAGTGTGTTCTTCGTGTTCTTCACCTTCATCAATGGCAGCAGCAGCAGAAACTCAACTCATGATTTCTGCTTCCTGCGCTCTCCTCAAGCCACCAAACTCTCGACCCCCTCTCTAGGATGTCTCAGCATCTATTTATACCTTAACATCACCAAAATATCTCGCCATAAATTCATATAATCCTCCATTATTCGGCATTGATGAAGAAAATGTTCTCGGATATATTTCTTCCTAATTTCGCTCTTCACGCGTATATTTCCTTCTTGGATACTGTAAACACGTTCCACAGAGTTGCTAGAGCCCTCAGACATGTTCACAACGTCTCCAATCCCGTGAATAAATTCCTCCAGTCCGTGAGAAATATATTTTCCCTATTTTCAATTCGTGAGTTAACTAGCCAATTCTATCCAATTCTGGGCTAAACGGACACCCACAATAGCTTAATTATGTCATTTCACAACTTTCCACCAAATTTCAGCGATTGAATCGCACAAAATCACGTCCAAATGTTGATTGGAAAACAAATTTTGAATTTTGGAAGAAGGTCACCCCTTATCCAGTGGTCGCCCCTTATCCAAAGTGTTGGGGTGCGAATATCAATTTGGATGGAAATAGTAATTTTGGGGTGGAAATGGTAATTTTTCTGGGTTTCTCTGGTACATTTCTGGGGTGTTTCCGGTGCATTTCTGTGGTATCTTTAGTAGTTTTCTTCGGGGTGTAAAACACTGCTTTTTGAGCCCATTTCGCGCAAGGGCTTATTTCTCTAAAATTTCCTACAAGAACACAAAACAACACAATAAATACTTAATCGAGTCTAACAACACAGAGAATTGAGAACAAAATAGACACATAAATGCATCTATCAAATACCCCCAAACTTATTATTTGCTAGTCCTCGAGCAAATTTATTCTAGAAAATAAAAAAAAACGAGTTATAAACTCGGGAGGGTTTACCAGAGGTGTACCCACAAAACCAATACTCCAGACCCTAGTTATCTACACAGAACCTTGGAAGGCCCTAAAGAACCTCCTTGGTTGGCATACAATCATTGACTATAAGAGGAAGAACCCTGATGCGAAATTCCAATTGTTGTACACGAGTTTGCACTCAAGTATACTAAAATTCATATAAGTGACAGAGCTCTACTAAGATAGTTTCACTATGGACATCATATTCGGAGTCAAACTAATCACATGAAAAGATTAATAGATGGATATAGAAAAACATAGATGGTTTTGATGTTGACTAAGTGAACAATGTTTCTCATATCTGTCTGAAGGCCTCTTCCAAGATGAACCTATCCTAAATGACTGAGATACTAGTCTGACTAATACCAACTCACTAGCATATACAAGGGAACCAGTGGTCGATAATCCTAACTCTAGGTCAACACAGCTGGCATATACAAGGGTACCAGTGGTCGACTTTATTAATTTTTATTCCTTTTGGTCTAATGGTCTGGTCTCAGTTTTTCCTTTTCATAACTTTCCTTCCTTTTTTTTTCAATATATACATTTTTTTTTATTCTCAATCAATCTACTTCACCCTAGCAGTGGTAACAACTTGAATCGTGAGTCCCACCTAATCACTTAGAGAAACATATTTTAAAAAGAAAATAAAATTAAAAAATAAATGAAAAGGACTCAACGAGATATGGCGAAACTATCATGTTATTTCTAACACTTGAGCTATGTGCTTGTATGAATAGACTCTTATAGATGTTTCCATCTAATCAGATTGGTTCCTCAACTCCTATAACCAATATGTTCCCATCAACTTAGATTGGTTAGTGCAAACCTTAATAGGCATAAATTTCTAGGCTCTGGAGTTTAATAATTGCAGCTAAAAAGTTTCTTTCATACCCCCAAACTTAAATCTAACATTGTCCTCAATATTCTAAAGATGAAATTAAAAGCACGAACAATGAGAAACTGTTACCATTTGAAGCAAAAAGAGTTAAGGAAGGATATTACCGTGTTGCGCGGGAACGGGTTACCTCCCAAGAAGTTCTAAGTTTATAGTCTTCAGCCAGACTTAGGAAAGGATCAGTCAACTCGAACCGTACAACAGTAGCCGGAATAACTGTGGGTCTTCAAAACCAAATAGAGCTGACCAAAGGAAATTGCAGTAAACCAAGAAAATGAACAAGACTAGCGTGCCCTTACCTAGTTTCCTGATAACTATCGCTAACTGTGGTTCAGGTTCTATGAAAGGGTCTAAATAAAATATTTTCCTCGGATGCATTTCCTCATAGGTTGGATCCAAATTATTAGGTCCTAGAGTCTGGAAAAACTCAAATAAGAACTTGGAATCACAAAGTAATAACCTAAATAATTTCGGATCCTCTAAGTCAATCAGATATGACTTACATAGTTGACCACATTGAGAGTAGTGGTCATTCTTAGGCAAATATGTCAATTCTAATTTCCTAAGGAATTTAGGTTTAGTCTCACAACTTAATATTCGACACATTTCAAATCTATATGTTCCCACATTTGGAAGAAAAATATTTGGTGGGAAAAAAAAATCAATCTTGGTATCATAGCCTGGGAAAACCACATCAACCAGAGGATGGGTTTCTAACGACTGAACTTCTTCATGGACATCATTAGGTTCGGGAAACCTAGTATGAAGATAATCTTGTAATATGGTTGAGGCATGAATATCAAGTCCTATATGAGGGGACTTTCTGAGAGTTAAAGGTAAGGCACTAGGGGAGTGATAATCACCCCCAAACTTAGAGTTTTCAGTGGCTCTAGATAGACCTCTAATTATTTCTTGAATTTCCGTATCTTCAGAGTCCTTAAAATATTCAAGAGATTCTTCTAAGTTATTATCAGGTAGTGCATCTTTACTCATCTTTACGGGTCTATATTCTTCATATAAGACGATTATTTCTAAGTCGCTATACTCTAGAACAATATTTTCGGAATAAACTCGTTCCTCTAAACCGCTATCGGCTTCGTAATCAAAAGGAAAAACTACATCGTCTAAAACGGTGGTATCCCTAATCAAATCCCCATCCTTTTGAATAGGTGAATAATAATAAAAATTATTCGGATTTGAACTAGAGATAATATAATCACTATAAATCTCAATTGGATTACTAGATTCCTGATCACTATGTCTACATATTTCAGATTCTTCATTACTACTATCCTCATCATCATAATAGTACGAAGATGATTGAACCTTATCTAAATAAGTAGTGTCTTTTATTCTAACCTCGTCCTCTAAATTAAGCAAATATTCACTATTGATATCAAGGGTAGAATTGGAAACACTATTCAGATTATTTTGAGCAATTCTTTCGTTCGTCTCAGCTATCAGATTGAAGGACTCCTCTAGAGAAAGTATTCTTTCATCATATACTAAGTTATTCATCTCAGCTAACTTGCGTGTCGACTCTTCTAATTTCCTGAGAGACTCTTCTAGAGGAGGAATAGGAACTGAAGGATCATAAAAAGGACTACTTTTCAAAAGTTTGATTGTATCCTCTAAAGACGAAGAACTAGTATTATAATCTTCTTTCTCGTATGACTGATGCGTGTGCGGATAGTAATTGGGCTCACCATGGTATGATCCATAACCTTGAAAAGGTTGGCATTCCCAACTACTATTCTCACTATGGTCATAATACTGATGATGTCAATATTCAAATTCAGGTCGATACTCATTGTATTGGCTTCTATTTTACCAGTTCGACATTCTTAATTGCAAGGGAATTCTAAACAATCACAAACAAGGCTGACTCGACAAAAGAAAACCTATAAAATCTAGCAAACAAAAACCATGATGGCTCCACTTAGATTGTTTCTAGACCAGCTTCTATCTTTCGAAAGAGAATTCATTGCAATTTGAGCACACCCCTCTGGAATCAATCCGAGTCAAAGAAAGTTGAATAGATGCGAGGGAAGCTTGGTAGAGATTTGATACCCAAGGCCTCACCGCAATAGAAGGTGGCGCAGTCAGGCATTCAACTCACAGAAACCATCATGAGCTTTGAAGTGTGCTTAAAGAGCAACCAATATTTTTCGAACGAGTTTCCTATTAAGCTCGTTACCCTATCGGTCTCATTCTATTCCAAATTTTAAAGCTTAGGTTCGCGTTCGGTTTCGTTTTCCTAAGGAGGGAAAGAAGGAAGCGGTGATGAAATCCGAACCCTTATCTTATATTGGCCAAGCCGTGACCTTTACTATGAATTTTGAACAGCCGTATTCAAGTCCTCATCATATATTCACCTTAAGGAAAACAGAAAACCCGCTTGCAGGAGATTCGCTGGTGTTTAGAAGTTTACCTCCCGTACCAGACGGACGAAGAACCGCTGTAGTCAACTTGGTCCACTGACTCCGGTGTCGGTGTCCGAACCTGAGGGGCCGAGACGATATAGTAATCGTCGTCCTTCCCTGCAAACAGTTTGTATTTAATTTTTTTTTTTAATTTATAACCCTTCCGTAGGGTTTTAAAAAAAATGTCCAATATTCAATCTAAAGTCCAAAAAGAAAAGGAAAATCTAAAAAAAAATTAAAACTAAAATAAATAAAAATGTCTCTCTTTTTTTTCTCTCTTTTTTTTTATAAAATAAAATAATAAAAAAATCTTCTTCTTTCGATCCTTTCGCTTTGCCTTTTACTCCAAGTCTTTAAGTATTCACCATAAACTTTGGCAAAATTTTCTTTCGCTCCAACTTCCAAAATCTGAAAGGAAAAGACAAAAACCAAAAACGTAAAGAAGAACAAAAAATAATAAAAAAATAAAAAATCTAAAAATGCTACCTAAGCACAAATCCCCGGCAGCGGCGCCAAAATGATTAATGGTTTTCCGTGGTTTGTAGTAATGAGTGGTAAGGATGGTTCGAACTCTAAGACTTGTGAAGGTAAAATATTTATAGATTTAAATAAATAATATACACAAAAATATTAACAATGGTGCAAGAGGTACTGGGGTTTATGATTCCACCGAATTCATTTCTTAAGGTTCAAATAATTATTCTTTTAACAATTATAGCTCAATAAATATATAAAATATATTGACTCTTATTTTTGCCAAGATAAATTCTCCAAATATTAGATGTAAATGTTATGCATGAGACATCAAATCATCTAAGCTAAGCATGCCGCATCAAATCAAATGACAACTAATTTTTTTAAATCATAATTTCAATTAAAATTAGTGCGAAAGTCATGAGAAGAATTAAATATAATTATCCAAGTGTGAAATAAGGCTTCCTCCATCACCCCAGTGTTGGGGTTTAGCTCCTCATATTAATCATAATTTCAGAATACATGTATAAAGCTCAAAAGTTGATTAAAGGGAAGTAAAACAGATGAACAGAAAAATTGCAACCGAAATGACTGTTGCAAAGGTGCTGTTCACCGTTACAAAAGGAACGACAAAATGATTAGACGTCGTTGTCGCATTTAAGACCCACACTACGACTACCACTATCACTGTTGATAAACGACTGTCTTCGGCAGTGTGTTCTTCGTGTTCTTCACCTTCATCAATGGCAGCAGCAGCAGAAACTCAACTCATGATTTCTGCTTCCTGCGCTCTCCTCAAGCCACCAAACTCTCGACCCCCTCGGCATCTATTTATACCTTAACAACACCGAAATATCTCGCCATAACTTCATATAATCCTCCATTATTCGGCATTGATGAAGAAAATATTCTCGGATATATTTCTTCCAAATTTCGCTCTTCACGCGTATATTTCCTTCCTGGATACTGTAAACACGTTCCACAGAGTTTCTAGATCCCTCAGACACGTTCATAATGTCTCCAATCCCGTGAATAAATTCCTCCTGTACGTGAGAAATATATTTTCCCTGTTTTCAATTTGTGAGTTAACTAGCCAATTCTAGCCAATTCTGGGCTAAACGAACACCCACAATAGCTTAATTATGTCATTTCACAACTTTCCACCAAATTTCAGCGATTGAATCGCTCAAAATAACGTCCAAATGTTGATTGGAAAATCTACCAGTTATCATGCATATTTTCCCGCCAAAACAAATTTTGAATTTTGGAACAAGGTCACCCCTTATCCAGTGGTAGCCCCTTATCCAAAGTGCTGGAATGCGAATATTAATTTGGGTGGAAATAGTAATTTTGGGGTGGAAATGGTAATTTTTCTGGATCCTCCGGTACATTTCTGGGGTGTTTCCGGTGCATTTCTGGGGTGCCTTTAGTAGTTTTCTCCGGGGTGTAAACACTGCCTTTTGAGCCCATTTCGCAGCAAGGGCTTATTTCTCTAAAATTTCCTACAAGAACACAAAACAACACAATAAATACTTAATCGAGTCTAACGACACAGAGAATTGAGAACAAATAGGCACATAAATGCGTCTATCAACAACCAAATTAACCACAAAAGTAATCAATTTAATTGGTCATGCTCGACATAAGAGAACTTACGGAGCAACAACTAAATAACCAAACAAGGATGATTAATTTATTTGAATTATGCTCGACATAAAGTACCTCACGGAGCAACAACTAATCTAAAAATAACTGAGTCGAATTAGCTCAACATACGACACCTTATGGAACAACACAGTATGTACACAAAAATTGTGGATCGTAAATCGACCTTATACCGTGGAATAAACAAGGATTCATTTTATTTTCCATCACCATTTCCACAATGACATACAATAGACATAATCATTGAAAACAAAAGATTTTAATCTATCTTCCATCAATAATTGACATAATACGCTTAACTTTTGTATTTGTCAAAAGTTCATTCATTCTTTTATCAATACATGCATATCGACATGTAAAGGACTTAATTTTTGACAGGATATCAGGCAATCAGAGTTCACGGACGCAAATACATATATCCCATAACAAATTGCAATATATTAGACCATAAAGATTAATACTACAAAAATCATCTTCCAAATAATTTTAGAATTTAAACCAATAAACATAAAAACATGAAGATGAAAACATTGGACATAGCTATGTATAATCACAATAATGACTTTTCCAAACTCTAGTTATTCTTCTAAACAAAATAAGCAAATAGAAGATTTACTAGACAACTAAACTCCTATAGAGAACATGGTCCGAAAAACACTAAACCCTATTAGCAACCAGAAATTGAACATGGACGAGCTCATCAGTTTCTTTCTTCAGTTCGGTTTTCAAAAACTCAAGATTCCTTGTTGCAATTCCGAATTGTTCACGTACGACATCAAAATCTCGAAGTTGATGACATCTAAACTGGTAGTTTGTTTTCATGATCAATGGCATGATAGCATGTTATGAAAACATGATTCTTGTGAAACTCGATATTCTTTCCCTTCTTGACATCATCATCTTTGATTCCTACATTCATTGTGCACCAAAAAATTGGTAACACCTTTTGACCTTTCAGAACTATGTATCAAAATATGACACATAACTGTATATAAATAAGTTCCATGGAAAACCCTAGGAAAGCTTGTCTACATTCGTGTGGGTCGGGTGTTCGTGCACAGGTGGTTACATCCCTAAAGTGTGACCAAGAGGAAATAGAATGTATGTAAAGACTAATAGTTGAGAACCAACTATTTGGAGGAAGCACACACAACAGGGAATTTTTCTCAACGAAGAATGATTAGATTATCTTCAAGAGAATAACTGGAGCGAGGCTCAACAGATTTTTAAGATCAGAATAACAGGAAAGGAAAACATACAACCTTGACAGCACTTCTCAAGACACTGCTTCAGACTATGAGCATCCTTCTTAGATTACAAGAAGAATGCTGCATTGTCCAGCTATCATGTTGTGTTTAGATAAGAATTTCACTCACCAATATCGACTGCTTCTTTTTCTCCTTCAAGACGTTTTACAGAAAAAATTGACTGACTTGAGAAACTTTTATCAAGAGAACAATAAGTACCTAAATCAGCCGCTTTCCTTATCTTTTTGATGATCCGTTTGAGTCTGTTTATGCTGATCTTAAGATCTGAGACTTGATTATTGATGTGAATAAAGTCTGGAGCAGAAGGCTTGGAACCACAGTCTTCTTTAGATAGAGAAGAGGGACTCAGATTTCTTTCTTTCTCCTATGCCTTTTTCACTTTTCAGAGTTATTTAAAAGATCAGTTTCCCTCTGTCATTGTCGGTATTTTTTGTTTCAAAACCACAATTAATAAAAGTTTTATTACATAATTTTTTCGATTATCGACAATGCCTTTCACTCCAACAATATGAGAAACAGTTTTAATAACTTCTTTTGACATCCATGCAAGAATGTTGTGAAGTTTTTCATTCTTTAAACGAAAAAGACACCTTCGTTCAGAATGTCCTTTATTTCCGCAATAATAGCAGTTAAAGGAATTTTTCTTTACTATTCTCGTGCGAGTAGATTTAAAAGGAGCAAATTCCTGGTTCACAGGATCATTACAAGCTGCAAAAGGTTTCTCACATGAAGAATTATCATTAGCTTTAACAAAATTGATCTTACTAGTTTTTCGAGTGTCTATTCCCTTATAGCCCACACCACATGTATCAAGATGTTCTTTACATGCTCCAATCATATAAGATAATTTTGTGGAGCTAGAATTGAATCTATTCATATTTTCTTCCAGAGTTTTCACCTTTTCAAGAGAAGCACAAAGATCAGTCTCCAAGGATTTTTCTTTGGCAAGAAGACTAAGCTCTTTGTCATTAAAACATTTTTGTTGGGAGTCATATCTTGCATCAGACTCTGCAAGTTTTTCTTTTAACACGAAGAGATTTCGTAGAAGATTATCACATTCGAACCTTTTCGAGCGTACATCTTCTTAACGATCTTTAACAATAGATTGTAAGAGTTTATATCCACAATCATATCCCTTAAAGAGTTTTCTCAATTTTCTGTTTTCCTTACAAAGAGGTGCCATGTATTTACTCAAGCATGTAGTTGACCTTTTTTCCTTCAAATCACGATCAAATAGCTTGATATACTGAGAGACTTCCTCATCAAGACTTTGTCTTTCTTCTGAATCACCGTCGTCCGAAAGCTCATCCAACTGTGCATCAAGAGATTTTTCCCAGTTAAATGCAGAGTCATACAATGAACCAGGAACAGGGTATTTCTTCGAAGATTCACGGCTTTGAAACTCATGAGGGTGACTCTGAGTTGATGTTGCGTTGTCGAAGATATTCTCATTGTCCATAGAGTCAGATTGCTACAAAGACATACTTGTAAGGTCTTGAACGTGTTTGCCTGCTCTGATACTAATTGAAAAAGCGGGGGTCTAACAACCACACCCAATATTTCGCTTAGCAATCTGTATGGATAAATTCCAATATACTTTCAAGAGAATCAACAAGACTCAATCTTAATAAAGTATATCAAAGAGTTATATCTCTCTTTCTTGATTCAATTCTTTATCAAGAAAATAGAAATCTGCGAGTCTAAATTGAATACAAGAGAAATCACTTGAACGGTACCAAATACCAATATTCAAGGATCAATCAATTTCAATAAACAACCAAAGGCCGGATTTCCAATTGATTGATTCAAGCACACAACCTGTGATATTTCAATTATATAAAAAAATATAATGCGGAAAAGAAATAAAACAGACACCAGAATTTTGTTAACGAAGAAACCGTAAATGCAGAAAAACCGTGGGACCTAGTCCAGATTGAACACACACTGTATTAAGAATCTACAGACACTAGCCAACTACAAACTAACTTCGGTTTGTACTGTAGTTGAACCCCAATCAATCTCACCCTGATCCAAGGTATAGTTGCGCTCCTTACATCTCTGATCCCAGTAGGATACTATGCACTTGATTCCCTTAGCTGATCTCACCCACAACTAAGAGTTGTTACGACCCAAAGTCGAACATTTTAATAAACAAATTGGTATCACACAGAAAAGTCTACAGAATAGATAAATCTGTATCCCACAGATAAACCTACAAGTTTTTGTTCTGTCTTTTGGTAAATCAAGGTGAACAGGAACTAATTGATAACCCAGACTTATATTCTCAAAGAACAGCCTAGTATTATCAATCACCGCACAATAATCTTAATCGTTGCGGAGAAATAAGATATTGTGGAACCACAAACGATGAGACGAAGATGTTTGTGATCGGAGATATAAATCTCAAGCCAATCATTACGATTGTACTCGAAGCGATAGAATTAGCAAGATCAGATCACACAACTACGATAAAATATTATCGGTCTAGCTTCACAATCCCAATGAAGTCTTTAAGTCGTTAACCTGGTTTTTAAGAAGAAACTAAAGGTTAAAGGAGAATCGACTCTAGCTAATACAAGTAGTATCACACAGGAGGTGTGGGGATTAGGTTTCCCAGTTGCTAGAGTTCTCCCTTATATAATCTTTCAAATCAGGGTTTTCAATCATTGTTAGCTTAGTAACAAAGCATTCAATATTCACTATTAGATGAAAACCTAATTATATTCAAGCCAATATCTTTCAACCGTTGGATCAAAATCTTAGCTTGTTACACACAAATGAAATGTACTATTTTGGGTTTCTGTTGGTTCAACAATAGTTAGCCCAGTGGTTATCCATATGAGCACTTTCATATCAACCATGTTCTTCTTCACCATAACTAGTTCAAATGACTCAAATGAACTAGTTAGAGAGTTGTTCAATTGCAATGAAATCTTATGTATTACACAAGACACAATTGAAGAAAAAATGATTTGATTCACTCGAACCGGTTCATGAAGTATATATTCACAGTTTTCTATTAGCATTCCTTAGTTAATATAAATAAGTTCACAAAAAATCATTCTTAGATATAACGACTCAAGTTCGCATACTTAGTTCGCGGATTTCTCTGGTCGAGAACTTCCGCAAGTTCGCGGACTTAGCTCATGCCACTTTATTCTGATTCACTTGATCAACAAAGTTCGCAAACTTCGGTTCAAGGAAATATGACTTATACATATATGTGTTTCCACACAATGCTTATATCCACCATTGGTTATATAATCTAAACTTTCATTTCAACCACTGGAACATTCTTAGAGGATGTTATTATATAGTTCTTATTCACAAACTATTTTTCGTCAAAGCAATTTTCAAAGTGATTGAAACATACCATTACTTTAGTCACTAGGTAAAGATGAACTTGGACAAAGCAAAAGCTTACCAACACATATTTAGAGAAATAGATAGGCGAGTTAAACTCGGCTCGAAATAGCAAATGTATATAATCAAAGTCTATCTAGCAAAATGACTTTTGTCTCAAGATAGGAGATAGAGTATATGGACTTATGTATGCTAGATAAGTTCAAGTCTTCACATACGTTTTAGTCGATAGAGATCCACCAGTTCCTTGAGTAGTCCTTCGTCTTTTATGATGATTGCCATAGAGTTTTCCAGATCAACTACACTTTCTATCCTAGTCCAAGACTTAGCTATAGTAAACTAGAAATCAAGACTTATAGTTTTGATCACTAACATTGACAAACATGATTGAGATAGCAACGCATGCGAGTTTGACCGAGCAGTGCTCTAACAGTAACCTAATTAGGAGAAATCTCTTACCGTCGCTCGGTTTAAAGACTTCTTTGGGATTGATAAGATCTATTAGTACCGTTGATAGGAAACTAGATAATTGCATTTTATTATTAGTTTTCGATTGATTTGATCGACTAACGATGGTTGAACTTTTATTGCACCTAGTTTTTTTATGCTTGAGAATTTTCTCTTCTGATATAAGATTCACTCAAACTAGAACGAAGTTTTGACTGGGATCTTTAGACTGTTTATAGTTCTAAATACGTCTTATGATAATCCATTTTTTACATACTCCGTTCGGTGTGTGATTGATCACAAGAGATTTCAAGTTGATTGTGTGTAGGTGTTTATTGAAGATCTAAGAAATTTGAAGACGAAGAAGATTTCTGATTTTGGTTCATAATTTTTGGTGTGCACAATACCTGATTCAGCTGAAAAGGGATCCAACTATAATCGGTTTATCCTTGTGTTAAATTGGATTGATTAGTTTAGTAGATCGGCATCAATACAATTCTTTGTGATCCAAAGTATTGATTGCAAAATCTTTTCAATTACTTTGGTAGTTGTTGTTGGATAGATTTAAGGACCCGACAAAGGATTTTATTGGGATAAACGGAAGAGCCTTTCATCAAACTCATATCAAGTTGTTTGAAAAGAGTTGTTACCTTATATATTTGTTGTTCCTTTACTGTTTGGAATACGAGCCAAAGGAATTGATCCAAGTGCGTGACTTATTGCAAGTTGGAGGAGCAGGGATACATGCGAAACTAGGTGAACTATAGGTTTAGTTGCTTGGTCTCAACTATGCGAAGTTGGTTTAGATTTTATATAGCGTCTTAATTCTAAGAGTATTAAATTATGGACAAGGTCCCGGGATTTTTGAGCATTTGCAGTTTCCTCGTTAAAAAAAATCTTGATGTGTCTTTTACTTTTATATTTACGCAATTATAATTAGAAGTAAGACACAAACGTTAATTCCTATTTAATTGATAGCAATCCTATTGTGTTTGGTTAAGTCCGAACATATTATCAAGTAAACATACTTTATTGTTCCATTGTCTCGATATTATATCCATATTCAATCACACAAGTTATCTTGTTGTCGTATTGTATCGATCTCGTATCCATAGACAATCACATGAAGTGTGAACCAATTAGTTGTATTTTCTCGACTTAAACCATAGAAAATCACTTTCAGAGAAAGGAATTGTAGGTGGATTTTTTTTTTAGATTGAGGTATATTTAGGTAACCTCGTCTTTTCAATTGGTATCAGAGCAGAAAAACATGAAAAGATCTAACAATCTGTGTTTGGTGTGATCCAACCTATAAGAATTGAATCCATGGTTGATTCAATTAGCATTATGCAAGAGTATTAAAACTCAAAAGTTGAAGATGTTCTTTTTTTATTAACTCATGATCCAGGAGTTACGAAAATCAAGAGTACATCTGAGTCTATTTTTGATGGAAAAAAAGATGCTGATAAAGAGTTGGTAAAACTCCTAAACCCCCTTAAATCTTTGTCTACAAGAATGCTGATATTAAAGACTGAGTCAAATCTTATTAAGAATGAGATAGAGATAAATACATTCAACTAGATATTCTAGCCAAAGAGAATATGGATCTCACTGTCAAAGTAGAAGATCTTGGTAAATCTCTTACTCAAGATAAAGAGACTCGTCCTATGACTCTGACTAATGATGTTGTTGTAATTTCTTCTGATAATGAGGAAACTAAAAGTCCTTTCTCGACTTTTACAGATTGTGATAAAACTGGTTTAGTCACATCTAAACAGATCAAGATGATGGTAGTTTGCCTAACTACATCAAGTGATAAGAGGATGAGAAACCATCTTTTACATCTACTGATGATCAATCTTGTCTAAAGGAAACTTTGAACCGATTCTGTGAACGTGATATTAAGGAATACAACTTTCAGTCATTTGACAGGAAACTTATACTTCTTCAAAATACAGTGGTAAAAATATTGAAGGAAGTTTCTTGTCTTAAAAAACTGAATGATCATTCCTCAGTAGAAAGACAGATTATACCACAACCCTACAAGGTCAACTCAAATGGATCAGAAGTAAGAGTTGATAATCGCTTCTGGAAAAATGTTCCTCCTCACCCATATCGAAACAACCCTTGTTTTGATGAAGAACGACTCCAGAAGAAAGGGAAAGAGAGAATCTCTGCTAAAGGAAATAATCAGGAATTTCCGATAATTGTTTCAGATAATAACGCGGATGTGCATCATAAGGAAATCATTAGAATGAGAAAACCGTATGAAAATCTCATTGATAGAATTAGGAGAGATTTATCCATCCCTGAAAATTCTCACATCATTAATCTTCTCCACGTGATCATATCTCTAGTGTTAGAAAAGATCATTCTGGGAGAAAATATTTTGGGCATAAATTCCAAAAGAGAAACATGAACTATGTTTCTGATACTCGATGTAAGCTGGAAAATGCTTACTCCGATACAACCTAGTTGTATGGAGATTATGCAAACCCATCTTGTTTTTGCTTATTGATAGATGGGAAAGGTACATAATAATCAAGAGAACATGTTTATGATTAACTCCAATTTTCGCTAATAAGAGATATTTAAAAGAATATCTCCCTTTTCAATAAAAAGAGAAGTTCGGAAAGATACCTCATGTATTTTCGGAGATTACTTATGAACCAAATACTTTCTTATCAATATAAGAAATATCTTCTATTAGGTATTTGAACTTCCATGGTAAGTCTTTTTGAGTCAAGCATGTCTCCTATAACTCGTAGTATTACAAAGAGCAATAAAATGTAAGCTCGAACGGTTAGAAATTGTCAAGGATTCGTTTCAAAACGAAAAAATCAGAAAGATTGTCTCAAGCATCACGTCTGATCATAATTCTGATAGATCCCAAGAAGAATCCTGTCTTTTTGCTATTGATGATTCAGACTTTACCAAGTGGTTTCCCACATATGGTATGTGCGAAGTTATGCATGGGTTTGAAGAACTCATAGGAAATTTAATTTCTTTGGTTCAAGATCGAGACGGACTAAAAGAGAAATTTGAAGAGGCAAAAAGTGAGCTTGTTGACTTGAAGATTCAAATTGAAGATCTCGGTAAACAGAAAGTGGTTTCAGACAAGTCTTTTGATACATGCTTCAAAAGTTTGAACACTGAAGAAACCTCAGTGAATAATGAGAGCACCAGTAGAGATTAAGTTATTTGTTGTAATACTTAATCCAGAGAAAATAGACATCATTTTTTGATTACTTTCAATAGTTGTATAAGGTCTATTATGATTCAAACTATCTTTATTTATGAATAAAATTATTAGTTTATAATATTTCTTGTGATAGTTTTTGATTATATAGCATGTTCTTGCATGCTTTATATTATTGCTATGTATGTTTATGGGAAGCTTGATATCGTTTTCATTACCTTGATATTCGATCTCATATGGTGTGAACCGTTATGGTTTGGCTGACTTTTTGATTTAGTGGGATTGAGTTCTAGCCCATGTTGGTAGGCCTTATCAAAGGATCATGAGGGGTTCTGATTGAAACAATATGTGAAAAAGTCAAAATATGTTGAATCTTTTGGTTTAGCATAAAAGCGTATGTGTTTCGGGTTTTTCAACTTTTACATTGCATTAGTTAAAACCGGTTTTCAACCTTTCTCTGGTAAAGGTTGGTTGTTGTTCTTCTTTTGTCTTGCAAGAGGATGAAAACATAGTGATATTTTGGTATCATTTCTCCACGAAAGGAAGCAAATGAAAAGGAGAAGTGGATTCGAAATTTGAGGTAACGACTTTGTTAGTTAATCATTTTCTTGTTTAAGAAAAGCCTGATTTTATTGCATATGTTTATTGCTTTTGCTTAACAAAATTTAGGTACAATTGATGTTTATTCCATTATTTGTGTATCTGTGTGTGATTCAATTTTTTCCGGTTAAGAAAAACTATTTTTATCTTTCGTTATTGTTTGGTATCAATTGTTTAGGCTTATAAAATTTACGGAGCAATTGCGGTGCTTTAATGTCTATGTTGTTTCAATTGCTTCCGGTTGAGATAAATAATTATGCAAGTTGATTGATTTGGTTTGTATGAATTGTTTATGGCTTAACAAAAGAAAAGGTTTTCGGGATAAATTGTTTAGTCCAATTAGATTCCGGAAAGGAGAAACTAAGTTAATTCTGATCTTAGTTAGACTTATCAAAGTGGAAGTTAATTCAAGTCTAATCGAATGCCTTAACAAGAAATGCTAGTTAACTAACCTAGTACTTGTCTTGTTTAAAAGTGAAAGGTCTAAGTTATATGGATAATTAGAACCTGATGAGAAAACTAGAGTTAATTTTGATCTTTATTTTGGTATTATCGAACAAGCGATTGTATTCCTACAATCCATTTAGCAAAGGAACTAAGGTGCTTAGTCAATTTTCAATTTTGCTAAATTATTAGGGAAAATTGATTCAGGCAATTGTTTCCTTGAAAACATATCAAAACAAATTTACTTTGTAGTTTCAATTTTGATATTGGTTATCTAAAATGGTGTGTGGAACCCTCGTGCTTGACTCTTATAGGTTTGAAAGTCTTTTGATATTTTTAAGATCCTTTCGGTTTTTCTTTTATTTGCTCGTACCTTTGTCATTTTGCGACAAAAAGGGGGGAAATATATAGAGTAAAAAAGTGATATTTATATTGATTTGGTATCACTAAGGGAAAGGACAATGGTGCTTAAACGTTATATCTAACGAAAAGAGTAAAGCATGGACAAAGGGGAAGTAACATATCATATGATGATTGTAGTTATGGACTACAAAGGAAATAACAAAGATGTGCGGATTGAAAAATCTACCTATATTACCTTTAGGGGGGGTATTAGCTTTTTTATTATAATGTCAACATCGGAATTTATGGATTGAATGTATACAGGTTATTGTATTGTTGAATTTGGGAATCAAGCATATGTGTAATGAATTCTTGTAATTTTTTATCCATAGGATGTAAGATTTTTGTCACTAAAATTGACAAAGGGGAAGATTGTTAGAGCATAGCTCGGTTGAACCCACCAATTGTTGGTATGTCAAGTTTGGTTGTCATATTTTAGTGAACCAAAACTCATTTAAAGAGTCTCTTGATTATATGCTAGAGTCAACTTCGTATAGGTTAGCTTGAAAGTATTAGGATATGAGACTTACAAGTATTACATAAAGACTTGAATAATGTGAAGAAGTAAGGAGATACAACGACGACATCATCCTTCCTATTGAGGTTAGTAATATTTGACTTGAACTATTTCATTCCTAACATATCTTTCAAGTTGTGCATATTGAAAACATAACTGCGAAGCTGTGTATGATACTCTAGTTAGACATAGTATTAAGGAATACAATATGAAGTATAACGCTTATCTTTTAAACTTCGTATCTAAGACATCGACATAATCGTTTGAATGCTATTGTGATTATGTATGGGTATGGGTGAAGATTTCGTCCTAGGAAACAATGTCTTACATTCGTTTGAAGAAAGTAATTCATAAACTTGTTTTGTGAATCGAAAGGTAAATAGCTAGGCTAATTGGTATTGTTATTCATTAAAAATCTTTGGATTACCAATATGTGTGTTTAATATAATCGTTCATGACTTGTTTATGTTCTTGGTAAAACTATTCACAAGGCCTGACCTTTGCATTGGTATGACTTTTATTAGTGAAACCGATCTTAATTAATCATCTAAGATGGTATGATCGATTTAGTGTAATTCTTATGACCAACTCTATTCATTGTGGAATCCATCCTGATAAGAGGTGCAACCGATCACAAAAGGGGAATCGATCCTTGTAAAGGTGAAACAAGCTTTTAATTATTGGGAACCGATCCTATGAACATGTGCAACAAGTTTTTGGTTTTGGGAACAGATCTTATGAACATGTGCACCAAGTACAAGTTAGATACCATATATATGTGGGAACCGATCCAGGTACCTAGTAGACCAAGTTTTATTAACTAGCATGACTAATTCTAGTACCCACATGGAAGGTAGAACCGGAACTTATTTTTTTAGAACCGTGAAAGCCATGTTTGATGATTTGATAGGATAATCAATCACATAGTTCTTGGAAGTCAGATGACCCAATTCTAAACTCATTTGGGAAGTGTGGAAAATCGGTTCCCCGATAGTAAATATGAAAAAGGATTTACTAAGTAAAAATGTCTACATACTTTGAACATGTGCAATAACTCTTATCTTTTAAATTGAGGTATATTTGGGTACCCTCGTCTTTTCAAAGCGTAGTTAAAAACAAACAAATTTAAATTAAATAACACATTGATTAAAATAAACAACACTAAATTGAAAAGATTTATTGTCTAGAAAAAGGATTGCCACTACTTTGTTTAAAGAACAGAAAAAGAATTGAAAAAAATACATAACATCTATCTGCCTCTGCCTCGCCCCAGCGCATCGTTTGTTGCTCCTTTTAAAGCCCAAAGGTGCTTAGTTAGATATTCTCTTAGTTTCCCATAGATTTCCCGATTTTTGAGTCTATCAGTGGAAAGTTTATATTCTCTTGCCGGGCGCACATGCTGCACCACAAAATTAGGCCTCAAATCTTCATTTAGAAAACTAGTCCAGGTTGGGTCACGTCTGGTTTCTTCAATGACCATGTGATGCAGAATGATACAAGTCAGCAAAATTTTGTTCATTTCTGGAAGATCAAAAACGCGTGTTGGCCCAGATATGATGGCAAACTTCCTTTTCAGTATGTCAAAATGGCGTTCAACATCCTTTCTGCGTTTCATTTGTTGGGTTTTAAAGTACTTCATTTCCTCGAAGTCGTCGGTCCAAAACATGCCTGACTATAAGATTGAACCATAGTTGACCATTATGGATAGATTCTGTCTGCTAGATAATAACCCCGAGTGTAGTAATGACTGTTGATGGTGATATTACAGTGTGACACGTTCTCATTCTTAAGATTTTAAAATAATTGTGACTTGTACAAAATGTTGAGATTGTTATTTGAACCCGGGAGTCCAAAAAAATCATGCCGAAACCAACAATCACAAGCAGTTGAAGCTTCCAAAATTACAGTTGATTTTAGAAAATGACCCTTATATTGGCTTGCCCATTCAATCATACACGCATGCCACGTCCAGTGCATGCAGTCAAGACTACCAAGCATTCCTGGAAAACCCCTCCCAGTGTTTTCTGCAGTTATTCTTTGAACATCTTCCTGAGTAGGCTTCCTTAAAAAGGTTGGACCAAAATGCTCTACTATTGTTTCGCAAAACAATTTGAGATACCTAAAGGCGATTGTTTTCCATATTCGGATATAATCATCCATAGAATCCGCTGGTACCATGTAACATAGTATATGGTGGTCCGCAGTAAACTTTTATTCGGGATTAAAGCCTCGTATATGTCATATATCATATTGTTAGAGCATTGCTCGGTTGAACCCCCAAAACATTGGTATGTCTAGTTTAGTTGTCATATTGTAGTGAATAAAAACTCGTGCTAAGAGTCGCTTGATTATGTACTAGAGTTAAACTTCGTATAGGTTAGCTTGAAAGTATTAGGATACAAGACATTACAAGTATTTCGAAGTCTTGAATATGTGAAGAAGCAAGGAGATACAACGACAAGTTAGTGATATTTGACTTGAACTGTTTCATTATCCAACGTATCTTTCAAGTCGTGCTTATTGAAAACATAAATGCGAAGCATATTTGAACTCTAGATAAACATAGTATTAAGGAATACAATACGAGGTTTATTTATTAACCATTAAACTTCGTGGATAAGACATCGCCATAATCATTTGAATGTTGTTGTGATTATCTATGGGTATGAGGTGAGGATTTCATCCTAGGGAACAATGTTTACATGTGTTCTAAGGAAGTAAGTTCATAAACTTGTTTGTGGACGGTAAAGGAAATTGCCAGGAGTTATTGATTTTCTTTTTCATTGCATATCTTATGATCAACTAATATGTGTGATGGAGTACAACCGCTCACAACTTGTTGTGTTCTTGCTAGAAATATTCACAAAGTGCTGACTTATGTATTGGTATAACTTTTATTAGTAAAACCAATCTTAAGTAATCACCTGTGGTATGATCAGATTATGTCTCACGTTGGGGAAAGGGAACCAATCCTAGTAAGGGAAAAGTAACCGATCCTAGTAAGGGAAAGGGAACCGATCCTGGTAAGGGGTGCAGTACATCAAGGGTAACTGATCCTTGTATAGGGTGCAGCAAGGTTTATATAAGGAAGGGGAACCGATCCTATGGACATGTGCAACACATATAACTTAGATACCATATATATGTGGGGAACCGATCCTAGTACCTAGTCAACCGAATCTTTGGAAAGCTAGTATGACTATGCGTAGTACTCACATGGAGGTAGAACCGAAACTTGTTTTGGTAGAACCGTTAAACCCATGATTGTGATTGAATGTTGGTTTGATCAATCACATAGTTCTTAGAAGTCAGATGAACTAATTCTAAACTTGTTTGGAAGTGTGGAAAATCGGTTTCAAGGTTTTAAATGTGAAAGAGAACTTATAAAGTAAACATGTCAACAAACTTTGAACACGTGTTGTGAATCTTTCATTTCTATAATTGTTCAAAGATATTCCTTAACGGCTAAGGTAAGAGAAAGACTCTTATTAGTTCCCCCCGTTTCCCCCACGGTTGCTCTCTAAGGCTCCCATGATCGAAACATAAGTAAGTTAAGAATCTTTTAATTAAGGTTATTAATTTTATTTTTAAGAAAATTACAGAATTAGTAATGTGCATTTACTAATTAGATTTTCCGAGATATTTCGATCGTTATTCTGGACAGAGCATTTCTAGGAATTATGAAAACTGAATCTATGCTTTTATGAATATCTTGAGAATATTTTCTATTTTGGAAATTCCTTGGCATCCAAACTTCCTTGTCTATAAATAAACGAAGTTTGCCTTTCTAGCAAACTAATCCTTCGTAACAATAGACTTCCTCTCTTATATTTGTTACTGGTGTAGCCGCCTATCGGAGAGGAGATTAATCTAATTAGGTGAAATCTCTTACGGCCGCTTAGTTTAAAGTCTTCTTTGGGATTGAGAAGCTCTATCGCGACCCGTTGGTGGGAAACTAGATAATTGCGGTTTATCTTTTTTTTTTTTCGATTAATTTGATTGACTAACGTTGGTTGAAATCTGAGTGAACCTAGTTTTTTGATTCTTGAGAATCTTCTCTTCTGATATAATATTCACTCAAACTAATTCAGAGTTTCGACAGGGATATTTAGACTATTGTTAGTTCTAAACACGATCTTGTGATAATCCATTGTAACAGACCTTGTTCTGTGCGTGATTGATCACAGGAGATTCAAGCGATTGGGTGCAGGTTTTTATTGAAGATTTAAGAAGATATGAAGACAAAGAAGATATTGAATATATGATTTGGGTTTTATAATCTTTGGTGTGCACAATAGTTGTTTTCGGTAAAAGAGGATCCAATTAATAATCGGTTTATCCTTGTGGTAGATTGGATTGATTGAGTAGATCGGCATCAACACGGTTCTTCGGATTAAAGGTGTTTTTGGCTTAATCTTAATCGATTACATGTGGGTGATTGAACAAAAGACAGATCTAGACCCGAAGAAGGAGTTTATATTGAGATAAACGGAAGAGCCTTTGTCCGACTCATATCACTTGGTTGAATAGAGTTGATACCAAATAAAAAAAAAATCCTTTAATGTTTGGAATACGAACCATATGGATTGATCCAAGTACGTAACTTATTTATAAGTTGGAGGCATGGGAATACAGACGAAACTAGGTGAACTGTAGGGTTAGTTACTTGGTCTCAACCAGTGTAGTCAATATCGAACGTATCGGCCGATATATCGGGGATATTTTGGATATCGTCCCAGAGCGATACGATAAGAAGGATATCAGGGATACGATATTCTCCCGATAATATCGTCCGTATCGGCCGTATCAGCCGATACCAAATTCTCTGACATTTTCCGATATAAGCCAGTATTGGTCGTTTTCTATAAAGTTTAAGGGTAATTTTGGTTTTTCCGTTCCGATATCTCTTAAATCCCTAAAATTTCATTCATAATTTTAATAACTTGTACCCACAAATTTCATCTTCAAAACCCTATATCAGAAGAGAAAAACCCCATTTATTTCTTCATCAGTTAAAGAATTGGTATCTATAATTTAAAATAAAATTGTATTATCCCTGTTTAGTTACCATTTTAGTATGTAAACTTTAAAGTTGGTGAAGTTACTCTCTTGTTTCCGGTTTGAACTTTAAACTTCTTTAATTATCCTTTTAGGTATCGAACTTTAAAGTTATTGAAGTTACTCTTTTTTGTTCCTAATAAAATTGATGGTATCTATTATATCTTATCCGAAAATATATGGAGAAAATGTTTAATATAAAATTATAATCTTTATATTTAGAACCGATATTTCAACGATAATATTCCCGATATAAAATCGTACCACTGTATCGATCCCGGCCGAGATGAACCGATATCCGATATTACCTACATTGGTATCAACTATACAAAGTTAGTCTAATTTTGTGTAGTGGCTTAATCCTGAGAGTATTCAATTCTGGACTAGGTCCCGGGGTTTTTCTGCATTTGTGGTTTCCTCGTTAATAAAATCTGGCTGTGCCATTTAATTTATTTTCCGCATTATAATTTTTTTATTATAACTAAAGTAAATTATATAAATGTTAATTCATATTTACTTGATAAGCAATCCTATTGTGTTTGGTTAAGTCCAAACCTTTGTATTAAGTAAACATATTTCGTTGTTGTATTGTCTCGATCTCGTATCCATAGACGATCACACGAAGTGTGATCTAGTTAGTTGCATTGTCTCGACTCTGTCCATAGACAATCACTTTCGGAGAAAGGACTTATAGGTAGGAAAAGTTTTCGCTTGAGGTATATTTGGGTACCCTCGCCTTTTCACATACTAATAATTAAATAAAGCTTGTACCTGACAAAGCTCGGCAATAATCCTTTGCGTCAAGTTTCGGTCAATGCGGAATAGTCGCTGAAAATCCTCATCGGAATAGACACAATCATGATTAAAATAATCATGCATCAGCTTTTCGTGGTAAAACTGTCGATTTCTCCATGTTCGTCTTTTAGTCGTAACTTCATATGGCTCAAAAGGCTTTGGTATGATCCCGGTTTGTAATTACGACATAAAATTTCGCCTTCTTCTATCTTGAATTGCATCTTCATCCATTTGACGCAAAAACTCCATACACATTTCTTCCTCTTCTTCATACAACATTTCATCCATCTCCATATCTTCCTCAGAAGAACCAAAATCATATCCATGGTTGAAAATTGAAAACAGTTGAAATTAAGAAAAGATTGATCGGATGAAAGATTATTGTGAATTTGTGAGATCAAACTCGAGTTGTATTTTTGGAGGTAGAAACTAGTCGTTTCGGTGATGGTTTAAAAGTAACCGTCGGCGTTCTCGGTTCAAACACTACCGGTTATCTTATGTACGCCATCGTACATCCTTAAAACACTAGCGGTTGTATTTCAAACGCCAGCGGCAACAGTCGTCCTGGCGCTTGACGGTCAATCGCCCACTTCTTTTCCATAGTGAAAAAATGCGTTTGACAATCCCCATACAGCTGGATCAACAAAAAATTGGTTTTGTATATTTCCATAGGAGTTCCCCAAAGAAGTCCACCCTTGAATTCGGCTTGAGTAGGTAAGCGGTAAAACAATACAAGATCACATTGAATCGGGCGAATAAAATAAAACAGAAAGGTTTTAGTTCAAAATATGGGTAAAACATTATATCATCAAATCAGATTAACCGAAAAGGATTGAAATTTATTTGGATAAATTGTATAACTGATTAAGGAATCATTCCTCCTCCTCCGTATTGCTCTGTTTAACTTTGATGCAATAGCGAAGAATTACTCAGCCAGTCAAGAATGTTTGAAAGAAAAAAATAATTAAGAGAGAGAGCATATCAAAAAGGGTCCCACTAGGTTAATTTGCCTATTATTCTACGTGGATAATCTCTCTCTTCTCCCCTTTTCTCTCTGCAAAAAAACAACTCTTGTAACCTTTTTCTCCCAAAAAATTCTTTCATGTATCTCAAATTTATCATATCTGGCATGATTTTCTCAGATCTTCTGGTTGGATTTGAATACAATTACTTGTAATTATACGTATATAACTTCCAAATGAAATAATCATTTTTATAAAACGATTTAGGTTTTTAGTATGTTTTTCTTTTATCCTGTAATGGTTTTTATATGCCATTTATTAGATTACTTCTTGTATACTTTCCAAGAAAAATTCCTTAGGTTTCGTGGCAATTCAATCAGTTGCACCAATCGTCTCGGATCTTTTATTCAGAGCAATCTACTTCAGCATGACATGATTTTACATCTATGTGAAGAACAATAGCTTCCGAAATTGATTGTGAAAACGATATTTTGCACAAATTACTCCCGATTGGGACACTTAAATCTTATTGAAGAAAAAGACAATTCAAAATGGCAGATTATTAAATCACAAGTCATTCCTCCGGCATCATCAGATTTATCTTTGAAATCCATGTATTTTAATATTTTCATGTTTTTCATGGTTGATTTATTTGAAGATGATGTATGCATTCTTATAATTTTAATGATATCGAGAGGTAATCTTGTTCCTTCAAAATAATAATAATAATAATTAAAAAAATTTAATTGAATCCAAAAGCTTGAAGATTCAATCGTACTTCTTCTTTGTAGATTCAATTAGTTTTTTTTTTAAGAATCAAATTTCCCAATTTATAGAGTGTGAGTTTGTTGAATCTGGGAGTTGAATTGATTAGGGTTTGTGTTGATTGAAAGTGGTGTTTCTGTGAAATAGGGGTTTCTTTGTTCATGTTGATAGTTTTGTGGTTTTGAAGGTGAATCCGTGTTGGGTTTTATGGTTTGGATGCGAGGGAATCCATCTTCAACTATTTTTGAATTAGGGATTTGAGTTCTTGTTTTTCCCGCAGTTCTGTTTAGTTTTCGGGAATTAGAGGCAGCGGGGTTTCGTCAATTGCATAACTTGTTGAATTAAGGTTGGGTTTTGTGGTTTGATTACAAGGGAGAAGTTTGATCAATTATCTCTCTATCCTCAGTAGTGCAAGGCTTTGGTGTTTTGTCAATTGAAGATTTGGGTGAGTTTACAACCTCCAATTAATCTTCAGTAAGTGTCTTCTCCAATCTGTGTATGTGTTTGTGGTGACAGATTTCTTTGGAGGTGTTGTTTGTAATTCAAATTATGGTTTTGAACATTTTTCTATAAGTGATTAGTGTTACATAACTGGGTGTGTTTGAATTGGATTTCACGGTTTTGTGCTGGTTGAATTTGTATTGGTGGTTCTACTTTAGTGAAAGCCAGGGTTAAGGATTTAGATTTGATTGATTTTTGTGTATAATTGAAGTTGTTTTAGGGTTGGGCTTTATGGTTTTGATTGTCATGGAGAAGTTTTAATCTTTTAGCTCTTAATCTTCAGTGGTGCACTGGTAAAAGAGCTTTAAAATTAGGACTTTTCTGTGTAATTGAAGTTGAATTTGAGAAGGGTATTGTGGTTTGTTTGCAAGGGAAAATTTTCATCAATAACTCTCAGTCTTTTGTGATTTTGCATTCTAACTGGTTTGAGTTTGTATTGTGGTTGTTTATCCTTCGTGAAGGTATAATTAGTGTTTAGTTATATGGTTTTGAGTTTTCTTTGTTGAAAACTTAAACTACCATACACGAAACTCTGATTTTTAGTTTCGGGTAGCCTTTTTCGTTCACTTGTTTTTCCAATCTTTGGGTTATTACTGTGGTTATTTCTTTTTTACTAAGCAGAATGCCTATAAGACGTTCTTCTAGATCATCATCCTCTTCTCAGGGTGATAATGAATCCCCTTCAAGGCCTACTTCCACTTCACAATCTGCTTCTGCAACAACACATGATGGTCGGGCCCATTGTCCCTTTATTGGTTTTGATGAATGTCATGATGGGGTCCGAGGTAGGGGTTATGCTAGAACTACAATTTACAATCATATGAAAGATATGTATTTTCTCAATGACGTGGCAAAGGAAACGTGTAGGGAACAGATACGTACCAATCTGGAATGCTACAATGCTTGGGAAAGGATGTTGGTTGATATGCGGTTGTGGTTGTGCTTTAAGTGCTTACACACACATACATGGAGAAAAGCGTGTCGTGATCCAAGTCATATTTGTGAAGTTATCAATGGGCCTTTCAATGGCTCCGGTGCTGATTTTCTCATTCATGGAGTAACTAAACCACAGATATGCACAGATCATATTACAAAAGATTGTCCAGAGTCAAGTAACCCTAACACTGGAGATGCTACATTGCACATTACAGTATAGATGCTCAATACTATCCTTCAGAGACAAATCCCTACAATTGTAAGTATCCCCCACCATGTAGATTACACTTTTCTAGAACCCTGAAAAAGGATCTTGATAATGTGCTTGCTCACCCCTCAGATGTAACAGCTTGGTTACAACTCCTCTTACTTCCTGTATGCACATTGCATATTTATGTGCCAAAAAGTTCTAGAGATGCTCGTTCTAGCAATATAAAGAAACTCCAAATTTCAGCAATTAATCAGGCACTAACACGTTGGAAAGAACCCAATGGATGCTTTATCATGACGCAAGAATAGATTGGGATCTCTTAGCCAATCCCCAGGAAATAACATTCTCACATGAAGAAGCAGGATTCTACTTTGCTGGCGAGCAGGAAAAAGTTAAGTTACAGCCATTACTCTGTTACTATCCGTATTTTTTTCTCTGACGGTGTTGCACCCTCAACTCCAGACACTTTGCACGAGCTTCAGCAAAAACACCCACCTGCTCCGCCACCTTACATATCTGTTGAAGAAATCTCCACTCCTGCACTGGCAATTGATGATAAAGCTGTTTTATCTGCTCTACGAAGTTTCCCTAAGGGAACCTCATGTGGAAGAGACGGTCTTAGAGCTCATCATTTATTAGATGCATTGAGTGGTAATGCGGCAACTGTTGCGGAGGATATTTTGCAGTCCATAACAGGTGTCATAAACTTATGGTTGGCAGGTAAGTGTCCCTTAGTTCTTGGTGAATTTATTGCTAGTGCTCCTCTTACTCCATTGCTTAAACCTGGTGGTGGTTTAAAGCCAATTGCAGTTGGCACCATTTGGATAAGACTGTGCGCTAAATTATTTGCAACATCGTCCTTCAAAGATTTAATCATATATTTAGGCATATACCAATTTGGTGTAGGCATACCTTGTGGTGGTGAAGGGATTTTGCACTCAGCAAACAAGTTATTGGACATGAAGGGTAGTGATAACACTAAGACCATGTTGTTGATTGATTTTTCTAATGCTTTCAATCTGGAGGATAGATATACCATGATTAGCGAAGTCAGAAAACATTGTCCGAGCATCTCCAGGTGGGTAGAGTTTTCTTACTCAACCCCAGCCAGATTATATTACAATGATGCAGTGCTCTCTTCTTCTCAAGGGGTTCAACAGGGTGACCCCTTGGTCCCCTGTTATTTGCTTTAGCTTTACATCCTTTGGCTGAAAAAATTGCTTCTCATTGTACCCTTGATTTTCATGCATGGTATTTGGATGATGGCACTCTTGCATGTGACACAGTGGAAGTGTCTAAAGCCTTGAGAATAATACAAGAGGAAGGTCCATGTCGAGGCTTATATCTTAATGTCTTGAAAACAAAGATCTTTTGGGCAGCATTTGACCCCAGGAGAGATGAATCAAGGTTGTTTTTCCATAAGATAGTGGTAAACCAGTTGGTGGAGTCAAACTTCTCAGTGAGCCTGTCAGTTTAGATATGAATTATTGCAGTGATTCAATTATGAACACGGTTGATAAAACTATACATCTCATGTAGAAAGTTTGGAAACTCCAAGACCCACAGAGTGAGCTTCTTCTTTTACGTAACTGCACCGGTGTTTCCAGACTTTACTTTTCACTCCGTACCACTAGTCCTATGGATTTACAAGAAGCCACCTCAGTTTTTGATAACAATCTTATGCAGTACTTGCGGTAGTTAATTGTGGGTGATGGTGCAGGTTTAGGTTTGGTTCAACAACGTATTGCCACTTTGCCAATAAATATGGAGGTTTAGGTGTTCATAGTATCGCAGACATTGGTAAGTATTGCTACTTAGCCTCTCAAGCTCAGACTCATTATTTGCAAAATATTATCCTGCGGTTACCAGCAGATACAGATCATGGCCATATGTTTCAGCATGATCTGCAGTCGTTTACTCAAGATTGTGGTTTATCTCTTCGCAACTTCAACATCAATGATGCTTCCCGCAAGTACATGCAGTCCCTGGCAGTTGCATATTTTAGTGTTGTCAAGGAACGAATTCCTACCTGCTACAACTTAACTAAGCGTGATGCCATTTTATGGCAGTGCAATCGAGTTGAACATGCGATGGATTTTCTCAAAGCCATCCCAATTAGTGGTCTTAATCAAACAGTTAGGCTAAGACAGTTCAGTTCTGTGCTCATGTATCGGCTAGGCATCCCATTATTTGCCAAAGAAAGTCAGTGTCCTAGTTGTAATCGTGTCATGAATATCTTTTGAGATCACGTGGTGCACTGTGCTAAGGATGTGGGTCCCAAATTTAGGCACAATATGGCTAGAGATATCTTAGCGGATATATGTTGTAAATCTAGTGTGACAGCGAGGAAGGAAGTATCTTTGGGTTTTTTGTCGGATACTGAAAATGGTTTCAAACCCCCTGATATTTTTGTATATAATTGGGAAGATGGGAAGGATGTATGCTTCGATGTTACGGTTGTGTCTCCCTTCACAAGTGCTAGTACTCGCAATTTTATACCTAGGCGTGCTATTTTTGCGGCTGTCACTCATAAATGCACTAAATATCTCGATAAATGTGTGACTCATGGGTACGGTTTTGGCATTTTGGCTTTCTCTACATTAGGTGAACTCGGAGTCGACACTATCTCTTTTTGGAAACGTTTAAGAAATTGCTTTGTTAGTCATGATGCCAATCATAAGATTGGCGAGTCTCCGTTTCATAGGTTAGGTATTGTTATTCAAAAAGGTGTGGGACCGCAGATTGTTGCTAGACTCCCTGCCAACCCTGTGTAAATTCTTTTCGTTTTTTAAAAAAATAATAATAATAATAATAATAATAATAATAATAATAATAATTATTATTATTATTATTATTATGTTTCTACTTTGTAGTCCCACTGGACTTGCTCTTAGCCCTCTAATATTTCTAAGTGGACTCAAAAAAAACGAAATCTGTTTAAGCCCAAAAACATGAGAGTTAGAAAAAAAAACTAGGAATTACTGGTTAATCCAGTTTTAGGAGACCCGTTTAGTGGTTAATCCAGTCCTAAATCAAATTTAATCGTTCTCGCCACGTGCGGAAGTTATAAAGTGTATTTTCTAATTGGCCAAAATACCCTTTTAAGTCGGATCTAATTATGTTTTATCAGTTCGTTCGTTCATCACAAATTAGAGAGCTTTGGCGATGGTGATTGGTGGAAAAAACCCGAAAATTTCCAACTCTCGATTCAAACTAAAACCAGAAGAGGCAATAATGGTGAATCATCATTTTTCATCTCCAACTAATTTCGATTCAAGTTCGAACGATTGGACGGGTACATAAGTTGATTTAATTTATGTTTTTTTCTTTAATGTCTTCATCTGATGGTTTTTTTTAGGGTTCGTTCGGGTATCATCCTAATATAAGATCGAAATCTCTTGATTCCACATAAATAACAACCTTTGTTTCCTGAAACTCAACATCCATTTTTCAGGTTAGGGCTTATTTTGGTTTTTTTGTTTGCTTTGTTTCCTAATTTATTATGTTAAAATTGAAGCATTCAGTATGTTTTGTGATGGAATTTGACGAAAATGAGAATTATGCAATAGCTTATACATTTTGGGACTGAAATTGTGTTGTTGGTGTGGCGTTTTTTAATAAATCTGACTGTTTTAGTGGAAGAATTAAGTGGGGGTTTACAAGATCTTGGTTTTGAGGTGGAATTGCTTGTTGGATTAAATGAGGTGGAATTGCTAGGTGGAATTACTAGAATATATAACTCCAAAACTAGTAGTACTAAAGCATACTTTCGTGAGTTATCAGGTCTTTTATCAAATGGTACATTCATCAATGTATTAGGTTTTCACTCAGTACATATTGATATGTACTGTGTTTTGAATTTTTACATATCAGTATGTTTTTGGTTTATAACATTAGGAATTCAGTTCTTTTTTAGATATATATCCGTCTTGAAAGTGCAGACGAACCTGATTTTGAAACGAGAACATAAAGTTAATCAAATCGAAAGCTAAAATAAACTAAAAACTTAACAATCTAACAAAATAACTGAATAAAAACGAACAATAATCATAAAAGACAAACAAAAACAACCGATCTACATGATCCAAAATTCAAATCTTAAACATAATTCAAAAACTGTAGCAAAACAATGAGTATGTCACATATGTACTGCTGGATAATCCGATCTGAAAGTGAAAACAAACCTGATTTTGAAACGAAAACAGAAAGATAATCAAATCGAAAGCTAAAATAAACTAAAAACTTAACAATCTAATCAAATAACTGAATAAATACGAACAAGAATCATAAAAAACAAACAGAACACAATCTATCTCCATTAAACTGTAGCAGAAAGAAGAAAACGAAAATATTAGCAACATAACTATTAAAAATCGCAGAAGAAATCTTCAGAAATCCTAGTCCCAAAGCCAGAAGAAGAAAAGAGTAGAAATCGAATTGCCTGAAATTTTTTTTTAGAAACTTTGAAATAACCGGATTAAATATATGTAGGATATGAAGGGTAGTTTAGGTATTTGCAGATTTCACATAATTTGTCCTGCACATGTACAAGACCTGGACTTAAAAAATTTGGTCCATTTTCATGTTTTCTTTTAATTATGGACCTCTGATTACTGGGCTTTAATGCGTGGACCTGCCACTGACTATGAACACTGTAATGGTACCTATTGGCAATTCCTAGAAAAGAAATACATGAACGAGGACAGAGGGACTTCATTTTCTCCGCACTTTCTCTTTCGCACGGAGTAAACCCTAATGGACGACTTTGCGATGGGAGAGGTCCTTAGTGTTTCTAACGAGTAATTGCCACATTTTTCATTCGTTAGTTTATTTCTTCACATTTGTCATTTTGTTTTTGTTATGTGTTGAATCTTATTTTGATTTTGTTATTATGTTTTGAAATTTGAATCCAGCATTCTTCCCGTGTTTCGTCCTTTCGCTATGGCGACAATGAAAAGGAGTGACTATTGTGTGCTGTACCTGATATCGAAGACAATCATGTATATCAATTCTAATAACATAACAGTTACAACAATTCCGCCAACAAGGTTTAAGTTTGTGGAACAGAGGGTGATAGAAATACATGAGTTTGAAGAAAGGTATGATCTTCTTTTGAATGTTAGGTACGATTGATTATTGTTCTATCTGTTGATAATAATTTTTTTTTGTTAATTTGGTAATTTTTCTGTTCAAATTCATGATTTTTTGTTTTGCATCTAATACTTGTGAAGATGAGTTGCATCAAATACTTGTAAAGATGAGTTGTTATGCAGATTTATTTTTTTATCTGGTTATGTTATCAGTAACTTTCTTCGTTTAATTTAATTTATCAACCAAAGAAGAGAAAAGACATCAAGAGCAGACTAATTTAAAACGAATATCCAGAGCCTTAGGAACCATCAGGACGATCTCTATGACTTAAGGTACATACTCTAATTGAATATGTAGTATCTCATATTAGGTTCCTCAAATCTACTTAGGACGGGAAGGCGCTTCAAAGTGTGTTCCACTTACCCAAGATTCAGTCAGGCTCCTCTTTTTGCCAAAAAATTATTTTTCTGACAACAATTCTGAACTGATTTTTTTGCCGTACAATCAGCACCAAAAATACTTCTCCGACAGCATGACTAAACTGTATTTCTTGCATTCTATGCTTCATCCTTTCCCGTCTTCTTTTTAAAAACCATGGAATTTGGCCACTTTCAACTGTATTTATGGCAGGTTGTGAGTCTGACAGGACTCACACTTGAAGCCAAGTATTCTAGCTAGCCCATTCAATTGCATTGAGGGGCAGGGTCTAAGTTACTTAGACTTAACTAAATTTTCAAGTTTTTTGAGGTCACATTGGCATGGTCTTATTCTTTTTGGAATTGATAGCAAACTATCAATAAATTTTTTTTTGACTTGGCATAAGGATAGCCAACCCTGTCTTGAAACTACTGAACATAGAAGAATTTCAGATGCTAACTATACTTTGCCATTGAGAACGTTTCCGATGGACATATTATCCAGTATTCTCCTAGGCAGCTTTTTAAGAAGGGTCTTAGTCTTATAGATGCATTCCAGCCTTTGTATCCCCAAGCCACCTTCCTGTGTCGGGCACCGAACTTTAGGCCAAGAAATCACAAAAGTTTGTCTGATTTCCCCATTCACAGACCAGATAAAACGCATTATTCTTTTCCATATCTTTATCATAGAGGCCTGCCATTTGTAAACTGCCAACATTACGGCACGAACTCTGCCCTTGAGCACTGGAACCGCTAGGTAAGTGTCAGGGATTCAACCCTCACTCAAACTAATAACAACTGCAGTTGACTTTATGAGCTATTTCTAAAGAATTGATGATGAAAAAAGAAGATGAGGGATCTTAGGTTAGCTTGATGAATGAGGATTGCTTCCATATGGTTTTGACTGTTTGATTGATTGCTTATCAAATCATAAAATTTGATTTTTCAACTATTTTACGTTTGGAACACAGCTTATGTCGGCGAGAGGCTCAAAAGCTTATCGAGACCTCCAAAGTTTCTCCCTTGGACCTGTTTACAAAGGCGCTTGCCTTAGCATTGGTGAATTCGTTTGCTTAAATAAAACTTTATTTTTTGGTTTTATTATGTTAATTTGTATGAACTTATATAACTGACTTGTTAATGCAGGGTTGTCCTGAAATCATTTCACTCCAGGAAAGAAATAACTTTGTCACGCTGCATTTAGTATTACCTGATCATCAGAAATCATTCAGCAATACATGGTAAGTGTTTAGTGCTTTATTTCCTCTGTGTTTATCTTGTAGCAACACTATGTTTAAGCTGTTTTTCTCTAAAAATCACTTTGGTATTTCAGAAATGGTATCTTTGTTTATTGGTAGGAATGTTGCAAAGTTATTGCGTCAATATTTTCCTAAGCTACAGATGGAACTATCGATTACCGCAAATCGTAGAGGTGCAGTTTTTGATGTGCCTCTTGATGATCTTTATGGATATACTGAAAACGGTATTTCTTTTTCCCAATAACTTAACATTCTATTGTTTAAGTGGAGGGATCCTTCCTCTTATATAAATAATTAATTGTTTCTGCCTTATCTCTTTACAGCTCCAAGGGTATTTACAGAAGAATATGGGGTGATCCGAGTCTTAGAGGAAATGCCACAATTAATGGGCTAGTTTTGGAGTATCGGTTTATTTTGCTTGCATTTTTTGTCTTTTTGAGACCCAATTTCCATGCTCTCATGATTTTTGTATCTTTTTATAATGTAAAAGGGAAAAAGTAGCCTCAACTAAAATACAGTATCAGTTACTTGGTTCACAATGTAAAAAGATGATAGGGTAGAAAAGAACTAAGTAGCCTCAACAAAAATACTGTATCAATTACCATGCTCTTGGTACGATTTTCTTTTATATGTACTATCCTCTGCAAGGTCATTGTTGATGTCAGGCTGCGTATGGCTTCTTACAAGGCATCAATGCCTGACTGTAATTGATGGCGTTTGGCTAGCAACACGCAGGTATAAACTACTCATTGATAATTTAATGATTACTTTCTTAAAATAAATAATAAAGTCTGCCTTCTAAAGAAGACCTGATAGCGTATTTATATTAGAAAGATAAACCCTATGAAAAGAAGCCTAAGGTTAAGGACATAAATGTTTTGCTATAGAAAGAATCGGTGTCGATGGATGAATATCCGTTGGATATGTAGAAATCTGTATCCAATAGGTTAAGCGCTATCGGATATTTGATATCCGATAATATCCTATAGGATATCAAATATCGATTCCGATAGGTTAAGATATCGGATATTTATCCGGCAAAAAATGTTAAAAACCCTTTAAAACCTGTTCTTAATTGAAATTTAAGTTCAATTTCTCAAACATTTCATATACGATATATTAAGGAAGAAATATCAAATAAAATATCTGATGCGATATCCGATAAAACGGATAAAATCCTATAGGATCTTGAATACTCGGAAATGGATTCAGGATATTACACGTATATTGACAGGCCTAATTAAAACGTCCTAAATAGAAAACCTTCATAACTATCCATTCCATCAACCACCCCAGGTTGAAAGAAATCTCAACTCTGATGAGATGCCTATAAATTCTGCATAAATCTGTAATGTCTCTTCTGCCTTTTCACTATCGAAAAAAAAACTAGTTACATCCTTAAAGAACACCACAGCTTATTCTCCTTGAGGTTTCTTATGCCTCAGATGACCAGTAACAGTATCTGTATGCTGCACATTACTATGTTTTATAGATATGTACAATGACCATAAGATATCCTCGCTGCTTTCCCGAGATCAAACACGAAACCTAAATATTCATTTCCTGATTCCTGATTTAGTACTGTTTCCATCACCTCATTTCGATAGTTAACACATGCTAATCTCAGGTCTGAGCTAGTCACCGAACCAAGGTAAGCAAGTAAGAAATTTCTACTTGAGTTTCCTTGTAATCCCTTATATTGTGGATTATAATTTATCACCCTTGTGTACTTGCACTACTGGTTACATCCACAAAAGGGTTCAGGGTTAGCTTACCAAGCTTATGAGTTCCGCTGATCACTAATCATTCATTTTCATCTAGTACCTTTGGATCATCAACAGGTGATGAGTTTCTTAGGACTGCAACCAGATGTTCTATCCAAAAGGTAACCAAACTCTCTAAAAGAATAGTCACTAATTTTAATCTTTGTTGTAGCAGAAAATTGTAGCCCTTCTTTGCTGGTAACTGAAAAGATGGACTGGAATCATGCTTTCTTGTTTCTGCCCCATTGAGATACTCCTAAATGTTGGTTCGGTTCACCCTTGCTAATGCGGGATATGTCGCATCCATATTTTGTTTTGACCTTCCTCGATCAATATAAAGGCTCCGTCACTAGTGGTGGTAATAGTGTCAATCATGTCAGTTTCAATCCTTATCTTCCTTACTCCACCTCCTTCTTTGATCAAAAACATGACCACAACACCAATAAACACTTGCATCATAACCATACCAAAACCAGTGCTATGTAGACTTCCTTGCACGTCACAATGTGATGCCTCCACAATGGTGGTCACAAATTTAGGAAAACAAACATTAACATTCTAGACTTGGTGCGTCTTGATCAGGTCTGGATCGTTTATCACCAACCTAGCATCATTTTCCAAACCCAAATTATGAATGTTGGATTCACACACTTCGAAGAGATCAGCTTGCACTTTGACAGTAAGGATGCGACTTGTTGTTCCTTCAAGCTCTCTTGAGCAGCGCATGTTCATTCCAAGGTTTTCAGATAGATATACAATCACTGTATTCCTCCCGATCTTGGAAAGAATTTGACCTCGAATTTGACTTATATAATTTACTCCAAGTATTTCCTTGCGAAAATGGAAATTCTTTTTACGTATATCACATCTAAAACTAACACTTTATGTCATATAAGAAACTTGAGTTTCATGAACACGACCTTCATAATATAGTGATGGAATACTTACATAGTTTGATAAATCCTCCATCATAGTATTCCTCCGGGTGTTGTAGACAATTCGCCCACGAATTTCGCTTATCTAATTTTCCGGGTTTAAACTTTTCCTATTGACACGCATTAGTTAAAACCGATTCAACCTTTCTCTAATGAAGGTTGCTCTTGTTGTTGTTTTTTTGTTCTTGTGAGAGGATGACAACAAATTGGGGGAGAGTTCTTATTTGAACTTGCGCTTAAATGATATCTTTCTAGGGATAAGTGGTTGCGGAATTTGAGGTAACAATTTTTATTGTTAGTTAATCGTTTTCCTGTTTAAGAAAAGCTTGATTTTATTGCATATATCTTGCTTTTGCGTTCCACTATGATGTATGGATTGATTATTGTGATTCAATTGTTTCCGGTTAAGAAGAACTGTGTCAATTGATTGACTTATGATTTGGTATTTTCTTTATTGTTTGGTATCAAGTGTTTTTGTTTAACGAAATTCGGTGCACTTGCGGTGCTTACATTGGTTATATTTATTTCAATTACTTTTGGTTAAGAAAAACTACAACAAGTCAATTTATTTGATTTGTTTTGTTTTTCGCTTAACGAAATTACTGGGTCATTTGTTTAGTCCATTTGATTTGGGATAAGAGAAACTAAGTTAATTCCGATCTTAGTTAAACTTATCAAATGAAGGCTTCAATTATTAAAGTCTAATCAAATTCCTTGACAAGAAAAACTAGTCAACTAACCTAGTATTTGTCTTGTTTAAAGGGAAAGGTCTAAATTATTTTATGGAATAATTAGAGCCCGATAAGAAAAATAGAGTTAATTTTGATCTCTATTTGTAGGTGAAAATTGTTTCTGCTGGTTTTAGTAATTTTGTGTGTATGGATGAGAAACGAGTCTAGATCCTAAACAATGCACTACACGGGAGTACTTTTGATTCGAGAGATCAATCCGTATAATCCTGGCCAAAACCAAGAAATGGTCGTCCCAGGCTTGCTTCGGTCACAAAGTGAAGGAGAAGGGTTGGTCTTATGGAGGGAAGCGAAGAAAGTGCTGAGACCAAAATCGTTGATTCTGAAGGTGTGGTTGTTTACAAATTGTATCAGAAAGTAGAACTGGCTAGCGGAATGGAAACCTATCAGGTGATTTTTGGATACCGTGTTGTTCTCTGACCAAAACTCGTTGTTTGGTAGAAATAGGTGAAACCTGTTTATACAAGTCGTAATAAAACGTACCCTGGTCTCGTAGGAAGTGGAAACAATTGAGTGGTGGAAGAGTAACGTGTAACTTCAGGAATTATGCTTCCATAATGAAGGAGGTGGATCTGTTTACACCATTACTAACCGCCCCGCTTTATGACACTTTCTTGTAACAGGCGTATTGCAAGCCGCAGGCTGTAAACCGCCAGACCAATACCCTGATGAGCATCCCTCAGTTTGTGACATATTTGATGTCTCGATTTTTTTCGTGGAAAACATGTAGCAATTTGATACGTGTGGCAAGGTAAAATCAAGAGACTTGCCACAATAAAATAGCATGTGATGCTATTAGGTTCGTCTTGGTTGGTCGCCTAAAACTTGCCACAAGTCTGTCAGTTCGGTGGCGAACTTCGATGGCTGAGATCGCATCTCATGAGGAAGGCTAACCGTTGATTATGGCTACCTGGCAATGCGGCATGGCTCGTGCATGCCAGTGGCACGGTGGTGCGATTGGCGTCTGGCGTAGCCATTCCCATTAGATTTAGGCGTCTGGTCTCCTAAAACTTGCCAAAACCTTCCACCTCGGTGGCGGACTTGGATGGCTGAGATCGCATCTCATGAGAAAGGGTAGCCGTTAATTATGGATACCTTCTGATGGCGTCTGATAATGGTACAGTGGCGCTGTTAGCGCACGCCAGTGCATTGCGTCATGGATGGAATAGTATGTGCATGCTAGTGGAGTGGTGGAGTGGATGGCATAGTTCGTGCATGCTAGCGGCACGATGGTGTAAGTGGCGCCTAGCGTAGCCACGGCCACTGAAATTTTTGCATGTTGGTGTTAGACTCAAACGTGGTATGACAACATCATATTTAATGGCCACATTGATCCCCATGTTCTGTGGAACATTGTTTGGCTCGGTTGGCGTGGCAACTTTTCCTAAATTAGGGTTTGGCATGTCGAAACCCTAATTAGCATATATGGAATGTATCATGTGGTAGGTGGATGCGGCATGGCATTTTATACCAACGATGCCAGAGTCATGCTGGAGGAGCCATAGGCAGGCTACCATGTAGAAACAACCACAGGAACAGATGTTTCCACGAGTGGCCATGGTGTGGCGCTTTTTTAGGGTTTCCTAATTTCGTAGGGCTTGCGGCATGTTACGGGCCCGAGGTGACATAGTTGTGGTCTACGATTAGAAATTAGGGTTTCATCCATCGCCCCTAGAGTATGGACGCGCCTAGGGTTTAGGCTAGCCAAATCAAAGTCCGTTGTGAAGTTGGTCACGCACGGAGAGCGGATTGGTAAGTTTTAGCATGCTATCGCGGTAAGTGGTGCTTTTGGCATGTGCGCCTGGCATGTTTGTGTTTTAGCATGTTTGGCATGCCGTTAGCATGTGCGCCTGGTTTTGGGAAGCCAACTTAGTATGCAAACCTCTTGACATAATTTCCACCTTTTTTAAGGTTGTGGCAGGTTTAGTGCAACCCGATTGGTCAATGGAAGTAGGTAGCTGTCTAAGCATGGGCGTGGCTACCCTTTTGGTGCACGTGGTAGGTTTCATGCGACCTGATTGGTCGATGGGGAATAGGGCCAGAAAGTATGGGCCTAGCCACAACTCATGGGAGTGTCGCAGGTTTTAGGTGACCTGATTGGTCGACAAAGGAGTAGGTCCGGTTAGGTAACATGGGGCGTGTCCAAGTGGCGTCGGCTGGCCTGTGGCGTGGCCAAGTTTCCTCTCATTGTTGCTCCTTTTTCGCGGCTCTGTTACTCTTTGTTTTATGATTTATGGAAGGACTCTGCACCTATTAATCCTCGGTGGATCAATTGCTTAGTTGCTTAAGCGTAATTTCGACCAACGTGGTCTAATATACTGCGCAAGGCGCAAAAAACTCTAATTTTTAAAATTAGTCAAGTTCATGAATCTTTTTGAGTTATCACAAAATTAATTGGATTTTGTGTGCTGCCACAAAATTCCTTATTTACAGAGTGCAGTGTGCTTTCTGTCTGAACATTTTGTGCAATGGCCTTAAATTTGGTACTTGGAAATCTGCTCTACTCTGCTGCGAGTGAACACAAATCCGTCATGCCATACCGATATTAAGGGTTCTGTCGGAGAACATAGCACAGGAAAAGTACTCAGTGAATCTTATATTAATAAGTAATATAGACATCGCCGAAATTTACAGAATATCTGGGATGGTTGCTACATGCGCCAGTCTGGATAAATTTCATGTAGATATGTTGAACGGCTCATTAAATATGCTAGTGCAGAGGTTAACACTCATGGCATCGTTTCTTTACAGAGTGACTTCACATCAGATGCAAGGTTTTACAATTTTAACCCTAAGCTAAAAAGCACCATCAACATTAAGTCCCCTGCTTAGATCGGAATAATGGCATTGTTGCGGGGTAGGCATGAGATGGTGACAGATAAGGATAAAATGGAAATGACAAGTCATGAAGAGACTGTCAGGAAAATTTGGCTAACCTTTGTCAGGAGGAATGAAGAATCTGTGATCCTTGCATTGGCGGCTTTGCATAAATTCGGCTTGGCCATGGGTGCTGGCAACAACGCTGCAACTTTGGCTACTGATCCGCATATATGGAACTGTAACTTGGTTCGTGGAATGGGCGCTGGCTAGATAGATCACGGAACGTGTATAGATGGCGTTGCTTTGGCTGGCTAGTAAATGGTCAATGGCGTTGCTGGATACGGAAAGGTAGATGGCGATGCTTTGGCTGGCTAGGGAATGGTCAATGGCGGTGCTGACTAGGACGTGGGACGGCAGAGACGACTGCTAAATTGGACGTGGATTGTTGGCACTGGTAGTGTCCTGTTGGCGCTAGGCGTGGTGCTGGCTGAGACGCGGAATTTTGGCCCTGGCTTGGGTGCGGACTGTTAGCGCTAGCTTGGCCGCGTCCTATTGGTGCCATGGAGCATTGCCAGCGCGGGTCCGGTTGCTTCTTTCCGCGTATATCCCAAACAAGAAACCTTCCTCCGCTCGAACTCCAAAAGTACCGTGTATATAAAAGTAATCGCCCATCCTCTTTATTTTTGTATCGTTGGATTTGTTTCCGCGTCTCCGTGTTAGCAGCAAAGCAGAAAAGCAGCACATTCCAGGTATGTATTCCAACATTTCTTCATCTTTTGTTTCTTTTTTTTTTGTTTGCTCTCCTGTTGGTGTAAACCCTATCCATAAGAGAACCTTCCATAAACTCGTAGAAATATTTTAATATGAATGATTCCTCTTTACTAATAGTGTTGTAGTAATATTAGTCACCACATCAATAGCAATGAAGCCAGTCATTATGCAAAGTAGACATGCATGAGCGAGTGGCCTCCACTGATCCCTTATCTATGAAAACCTAGCTTTAGGGTTTCCTTTTCCTTTTGTGGTCGTGAGCAAAATTTCCGTGGAACACATTCTTTCTTTTGGCCGAGAGTATACTTCCCGCGGCGAGACACGGTTTTGGCCAGGGGCATGTTTCCCGCGGCAAATGAAGTGAGCATCAGTCCCCACTCCTTTGGCTATGCATGCTATGACTTGTAGCCAAAATAAAATCTCCCGTAGAAAGCTTGTTATTTATTCCTGATCATTGCACTTGATTTTGACAAGATCTTCACGTACAATTTTCTTCAAAGTAGTAACTTTTCTCCGTTTTGCTCCGTTGTAGTTACTTCGAAAGTAAAAGCAGCATAAGGAAACTTTGTTAAGATGTCGCCTGAAAAGAGTTTTGCCGTGACATCGAAAAATGCTAACAACTCCAAGCCAAACGTGGATGATGAGTTCTTTACAAAGTCTTCTACAGTTACAATGACCCATCCCAAATTTGTGGCAACCCTCATAACTGATTCAGAGAATGAAGGAGAAGTTCAATCAGTTTATACCAGGGGTATAATGAGGTTTTTCTTTCAGAAGAAAGAGTATCTGGCTTCTCTCCTAGACTTCAAAATCTGTTATAGTCCATTGCGCTCTTATGATAAATAGATGCAACTTATGATAAGCCAAGACTACATGAGGGATAATCTGACTGAGGCGAAAATCATAAATGCCTTCATGGCATCCACGATACTTCAAATCAGAAAAGATGTTGCAGGTTTGATTACTTTTATCTCCAGATAGTTCCCGGAAACTCACACGGCTATATGTAGATGGTGTGAGATGACCATTACCTTGAAAAGTGTAGCCGTTCTGCTGAGTCTTCCTATAATAAGGAATCTTGACGTTATTTTATATGAGGAAGAAGAAGAAATACATTCCGCATTGGTCACGAAATCAACAAGATATGTTCGAAAGGATTATGAAGAAAATTGCTTCTATAACTGGTGGGTGTCTGAATGGTTTACTGATAAGCCGGAGTCGGACCAGGTGTTGAATGATAAACTCCATGTTGCTACATTCTTAGCTCTGTGGTTATCTAGAGACATTTTTTATGATGGCTCTGGCAAGAAATAGATAAGGAAGAAGCTTATCAAATTCGCTATCAAATTAGCGAAAGGTGTTGCTCTTCCAATCAGCAGTTTGTTCCTTGGCTCTTTGTATACTCAACTAGATCACTTATCGGCGGACATGTATGTCTCTAATGGGTATATGAAAGACTCGTATATCCATGTCACATTTCTCCAAGCATGGTTGTGGGAGTATTTCAAGAATTACGCTCATAACCCGAAAACCTCATTTCCTGATACATATGACGGCTTTAGGATACTCCGTTGGTTGGAGTGGCATCCAAGACCTGGCTCAAAGCTCGTTGATTTTCTTGACAACGCGCACACGGTTAACTTTCTTCCTTGAGCTCCGGTTCACGCCTCTATAGTTCAACCAGACACTTTTGCTTCTGCCTCGAACGTGACACTGCATTCTGTTGAAGAGAATATGAGCATGGAGAAATTATGTTTTTGCGAAGCTACATACCTGGGTACGTGTCATATTTTTTCAGAGTGTCTTTTGAAGTAGTCCCTTACAATATTGACAGGGCTGCTCGACATATGGGCTTTGATCATGGAGTCTCATTCCGCCGCCCATTGACATCTGCAGATGAAATGCTACCCGCCATTTTTGATAACATCGTTCTTGCATCAGATAAAATTCTTCCCTTATTGCTCTCATAGCGAAGACCGATGACGAATCCCAAATATGATGTCTTCTGGAAGGATGAGTTTCTCGATATTCATCAATTCGTGCAGAATGTCGTGACGGATCCACGTGGCAGACCTTCTTCTGCGGTTTAAGAGAAACATAAACTGTTGAAGCAACTCCCTTTAAGCAAATGAAAATATTCTAGCTGGGATGCGGTCAGTCCCCAGGAAAAGGAGCGATGGTATAAAAATCGTGCATACGGCTTCCAATCGAATTCGACGGCTCTTGTGACCTTCAGTTATTTCAACACACAAGTACGTATGATTCCCTTACTGACTTGGATGCATTAGACAAATTTTCCATTTCATCGCTGACTTTTCTTTTAAACTCAGGATCTTAAAAACTCGAACATCTTTGCCAAACTCGCCCACAGCCAAAAAATAGCGTCTCGTGAGGAAGGGGCTAGCGACACTGAGTCTCTTGAATATGGAGAAGAATATTGGGAAGAGGAAAGATCGGGATCTGGTGGCAACGAGAAGATCACTTCTGAGTGTAGTGATGAGTCTTTTTCCAATGGGCCGGCAAATGAGTCGGTGAGTTTTCTTCCTTTGTTTCAAGTTATTTATTTGGAACAAATACTCAATCCGCGATATTACAGGAAGAAACCATTCTTGGAAATAACCCTGAGATGGAGATTCATCATATGAAGACATAACCTTTTTCTCAATCATGGAAGCCGTACCCTCTAGTAATTCGTATATGGAGGTTGATCGTGGTGAAGATGTTGCTGCGACTCAGATGGCGGAAAACTCTTCCGTGGCTGCGGGTTCAATTGTTGCCAAGGAAACTTCGCTAGTTGAAGATTCTGTTGCAGGCGTGGCTTTCGACCCTCTATTCTTGTTTCCTTTTGAAGGTCACGTGATGGTCGGAGGCTTCAGCATACAGGTTAAATATGCAGAGCTGTATACCAAGATATGGGAAAGGTATGGACATGTTTCCATAACCAAAAATATCACTAGCTGATTCGCGCTGGTCAAGCGTGTGGAAGAAGCCTTATCTTCGATTCACGACATGTGTAATGTGACTGGCCAGACCGTTTCTGAAGATGTAATTTCAAGCTGGAGATTTCACCGGGATATGTGCATAGACTTTGAGTTTCACGCCTCTTGGTTATGCGATGGTTTCTCCATGATCCAAAAGTTGCAGGACGAAGCGGTCGAAGGTCCCTCCGTGCATGTGATCAATCAACATGAAGCAGAAATTGAAAGGTTGTCTCAGGAGTTGAAGATCAAATAGGCCGCTCTTCAAAGCGCGAAGGATGCTTTCTCCAAGAATAACAAGACGTTGTTGAATGATTTCCCTTGAATATCTTCTATCTTGTGAACTTCCTTTGCTTAGATTTTTTTTGAAAGGCAAAAGAACGCCTAGTTTATGGCTTGATTTTCTAGTTTTTGGATTGATAGATGATTGCTTCCTATGAGAGTTTTAGATTATTTTTTGGAATAAATTATTAATTTTAAAATAATGGCACTTTGGTTATGACCTGAGCAGCACAATTATTCCAGAAAATCGTGAAACCATGAACGTCGTATGAAAAGGGAAAAATATGGAATAATATGAAATTTTTGGATAACATGATGTTTGGTTTCTATCGTCAATGTGGAGACTCAAATAAATAGGTTGTGTAAGCATCGTATGACAAAAATTACTCGCTATTAGGGTCCTTCAACAGAATTGGATCCTCAGGGCGTAAATATGAGTTCCATGGGTGACGTCGTCTTAGCTGCGAGAAGTCCCCAATCGTTCTTCATTATCTGTAGAACATATTTATGTCGATCCCCGGTAAGGCGGGGAATCTCTAATATTTTTGTCATGCTTTCCATATTGATTGGGCTCCGGCTATCCCTTGCGCCAGAAAGGTTTAAATGAACCGAATACATCTTGGAAATTGGGTTTTTGATCGAAAATGTGTTTTAGTTAAATGATTGGATTAGGCCTAAGACCAATTGGGATGGAAAGAAACCGAGGATTGAATTTTAAACCAAGAGATTTAATCTCCTACTGTGGTCGCCAATTGTTTGTGGGTGAAAACTATTTCTGCTGGTTTTAGTAATTTTGTGTGTGTGGATGAGAAAAGATTCTAGACCCTAAACAATGCACTACATGGGAGTACTTTTGATTCGAAAGATCAATATGTACAATCCTGGCCTAAACCAAGAAATGACCGTTCCAGGCTTGCTTCGGTCAAAAAGTGAAGGAGAAGGGTTGTCCTTAGGGAGGGAAGCGAAGAAAGTGTTGAGACCATAATCGTTGAAGGTGTGGTTGTTTACGACTTGTATCAGAAAGTAGAACTGGCTAGTAGAATGGAAAGCTATCAGGTGATTTCTGGATACCGTGTTGTTATCTGACCAAAACTTGTTGTCTGGTGGAAATAGGTGAAAACTATTTATACAAGTCGTAATAAAATGTACCTTGGTCTCGTAGCAAGTGGAAACGATTGAGTGGTGGAAGAGTAACGTGTAACGTTAGGAATTATTCTCTCATAATGAAGAAGGTGGATCCATTTACACCATTACTTCTTGCCATTACTAACCTCCCCACTTTATGACACTTTCTTGTAACAGGCGTATTGCACGATGCACGCTGTAAACCGCCAGACCAATACCCTGATGAGCATCCCCCAGTTTATGATATATTTGATGTCTCGAGTGTTTTCGTGGAAAACATATATCACTTTGCTACGTGTGGAAAGTTAAAATCAAGAGGCTTGCCTCATGAAAATAGCATGTGATGCTATTAGGTTCGTCTTGGCTTGTCGCCTAAAAATTTCCACAAGTCTATCAGTTCGGTGGAGAAGATCGCATCTCATGAGGAAGGCTAACCGTTGATTTTGTCTACCCTATGTTGGCGCATGAAAATGACACGGTGGCGTTTTGGTGTACGCCAGTGGCAATGCGGCATGGCTCGTGCATGCTAGTGGCACGGTGGTGCAAGTGGCACCTGGTGTAGCCATGGCCACTAGATTTAGACGGTTGGTCGCCTAAAACTTTCCACAAGCATGCCAGCTCGTTGGCGGACTTGGATGGCTGAGATCGCATCTCATGAGAAAGGGTGGTCGTTAATTATGGATACCTTCCGATGGCGTCTGATAATGGTACAGTGGCACCGTTAGCGCACGCCAGTGCATTGCGGCATGGATGGCATAGTATGTGAATGCTAGTGGAGTGGATGTCATAGTTCGTGCATGCTATCGGCACGATGGTGTAAGTGGCGCCTGGCGTAGCCATGGCCACTGAAATTTTTGCATGTTGATGTTAGACTCAAACGTGGTGTGGAAACATCATTTTTAATGGCCACATTGATCCCCATGTTCTGTGGAACATTGTTTGGCTCGGTTGGGCCTGCAACTTTGCCTAAATTATGGTTTGGCGTGTCAAAACCCTAATTAGCATATATGGCATGTAGCATGTGGTAGGTGGCTGCGTCATGGCATTTTATTCAAATAATGCCAGAGTCATGCCGGAGGAGCTATAGGCCGGCCACTATGTAGAAACGGCGGCAGGAAAAGATGTTTTCACGAGTGGCCATGGTGTGGCACCTTTTTTAGGGTTTCCTAAGTCTGTACGGCTTATGGCATGTTGCGGGCCCGAGGTGACATAATTGTGGGCTACGATTAGAAATTAGGGTTTCATCCATCTCCAGTAGAGCATGGCCGCGCCTAGGGTTTAGGCTATACAGATTGAAGTCCGTTGTGAAGCTGGTCACGCACGAAGAGTGGTTTGGAAAGTTTTGGCATGCTATCGCGGTAAGTGGTGCTTTTGGCATGCCGTTTGGCATGTGCGCTTGACTTGTTTGTTTTTGGCATGTTTGGCATGCCGTTAGCATGTTGGCATGTTTTTGGGAAGCCAACTTAGTATGGCAACCTCTTGACACAATTTCCACCTCTTTTAAGGTTGTGGAAGTTTTAGAGCAACTTAATTGGTCAATGAAACTAGGGAGACGGCCAAGCATGGGCGTGACTACCTTTTTGGTGCGCGTGGAAGGTTTAATGGTACCTGATTGGTCGATGGGGAATAAGTCCGGAAAGTATGGGCCCAACCACAATTCATGGGAGTGTGGCAAGTTTAAGGTGACCTGATTGGTCGACAAAGGAGTAGGGCCGGTTAGGTAACATGGGGTGTGGCCAAGTGGCGTCGGCTGGCCTGTGGCGTGACCACACTTCCTCTCATTGTTGTTCCTTCTCGGTGGCTCTGTTACTCTTTGTTTTTTGATTTTGGGGAGGATTCTGCACCTATTAATCCGCGGTGGATTAATTACTTAGTTGTTTAAGCATAATTTCGACCAACATGGTCTAATATAATGCGCAGGGCGCAGAAAACCCTAACTTTGCAAATTAGTCAAGTTCATGAGTTTTTTGTGAGTTATCACAAAATTAATTGGATTTTGTGTGTTGCCATAATATTCCTTATTTACAAAGTGCAGTTTGCTTTCTGTCTGAGCGTTTTGTGCAATGACCTTATTTTTAGTACTTGGAAATTCGTGCTACTCTGCTGTGAGTGAAGACAAATCTGTCATGCCATACCGATATTAAGGGTTCTGTCGAGGAACATAGCACAGGAAAAGTACTCATTGAATCTTATATTAATAAGTAATATAGGCAAGGCGCCAAAATTTACAGAACATCTGGGATGGTTGCTACATGCGCCAGTCTGTATAAATTTCATGTAAATATATTGAACGACTCAATAAATATGCCAGTGGAGAGGTTAACACTCATGGCTCCGTTCCCTTACAGAGTGACGCCACATCAGATGCAAGGTTTTACAATTTTAACCCTAAAATAAAAACCACCATCAACAGTGTCTTATCGAAATAAGCAATTGTACATACATAATCGGTTCGACAAAAGAATTAAGTTATCCTAGTCGGTTTGTCGGACTAAAGGATTTCTTAGGACAATTGTTTCCTTAATAATATATTAAAGCTAAATTACTCTTATAATTTCGGTTTTAGTATTTGTTATCTAAAATGGTATGTGAAACCTTCGTGCTTAACTCTTATAGGTTTTACAAGTCAAACAAGATGATTCCATGCACCATAAAAACAGGATAAAATAATATTAACGGACATAGGAACACGAAACAAACGGGCATATCTCACGCCACAAAGAGCGGGTGAGAGGCAATACACACGAGGGATAATATCGATACATCCTTGATACTAAGAAACACAAAAACCAAAGTCTTTCTTAAAGGAAACCTCGAACGGGAATGAAGAGGTAATCAGGCTTGCGTCCTATTGTTAATAATTTTATAATTATAAAAATTCAAAGATATATTTGAGAGCAGTGAGAAAATACCCCAATGGAGAGAATCTGGTCACTTTTCTCGGACTGACTATATAAATAGAGTAGCGAAGTAAAGAGACGGATATATTGGTCTCCACTTTTTTTTTTCTTTAATGCAAAAAAAAACTTTATAATGACAAATAAAACTGGAAATGAAACATGGGTGACTACCTAACCAAGTAGCAGTATCCTCAGTAATACTTCTTGCATCAATTGCATTAGGCGGGACATAATAGTCTGATACGGGACGTATTAGGAAAGTAAAGAGTAATATATTCTCTTAGGCTAGTTAGGAATGTTCTAGATTTCTAGGTTTATTTCTATAGGCTATAAATAGCCATTTCCCTTTCATTCTAAAACAGTTGCGGCTCGCTATTGTTATTGATTATTGAAACTATCAAGTTTGTGTAGTTTATACCATTGTTTGTCTCTTAAACTCTTGGATCAGAGTTTTTGATCCTTTATTGGAGTCTACTACCATCACCATTAAGGAGTGGATTTTTCTTTTCTTTTATCGCTTCCGCTTGTGCCATATCAGGTGTTACCAGAGCAAGTTCGTCCTACGTTGTTTTTCTGTAAGGTCTCCTAGAAGAATCAGTTGAGGATTCCTGTGATCTCTAAGTTTTTATCAGAAAAAGAAAGAAAGAAAAAGTCGTTTTATCATCACTTATAACTACGGTGTTCAGTAAGTATCTTGTGCATCTCCTGCTACTTTTATTTGTTTGAAGTGAAACCCTTGGAAAAGAATAACAAAAAGAAAAAAAGACGTTTGATTTGGTTTAGGTCGGAATAAAGTATAAGTGTTAGTTGTTGGGTTTTACTTATATTACTCGTTAATAAATACTCATCTCATTTAACCATTTCAATCTACTGTCTTCACTGCAAACCCGCTCACTTCTATATTCACCTAAGCTCAATTGTCTATCCTTATATGTTACCACCCGATTCTGTTTGAATCCCCTAAATAAGTTAATCATCCAAGCAACCAGACTCCGGAACGATGGGAGATATTCATGATCAATTTCCCAAGTTTGTTGGAGCAGTTAATGGTAGAGGTTGTTACTTTGTAATAGACAGTAGTTGCGAAGAAAATCTGGTGCCGAAAAGAATGGTAGAATTATTGGGTCTCGATATGGATTGGTATTCTTATGGTGATCCGATTGAGTGGTTTAACAACCGAGAAGTAATTACTCGGATTGGTGGTTACAGATTTTCATTGTCTATCGGTAACTACTATTATAACTCAAATTTTCATGAAGTTATAGACATGGATTTGTGCTATATCGTGTTGGGAAGACCTTGGCTAGTTGATGTTCACGCCATTCGAAATCGCCATGACAATGTTTATGAATTTATGTGGGAAGAGACTGTTGGAAAAAAAATATAACAACAATCGTATTAATTGAGAAGAAAATACTTAGATCAAACCGATGCTTGATTGAGGTTCCTGGAGATGCACATAAAAAAAGGTAGAGGCACGTATATGATATGGTGTCCTAAAGGCAATATCGCCTGCTACTCCTCTGAGATGCTATAGCAATTGGCGAGTCACCCCCAGTATACAACTACTGATAGTACCCCTCAATGTAGCATACAAAGAGAGTACCCTTAGAACTTGGCAGTATTTAGCAAAAAAAAATTAAAAAAAAAAAAGAGAAAACTTGAAAGTAAACTTGCTTACTGAAAGCATAGGGAGAGTAGAAGAAGAGATGTTTCTCTGTTGTATGCTAGAATGATCTCAAAACTCCTCCCTTATATAGTGTTCAAGACGTTACAAACAAGAGGAAAAAGGCATGCAACAAAACCATGCGTACTGGTAATGTTTTTGTTAAAAATAGTGCAAGACAGAGGCAGTCATTAAACAGAGTGAAGATGCTTTTCTCTTTATCTTTTGTCTGTCAAAAAACACTTTTACTTTAAGCAGAATTAGAAACAGATTTACCTTTAAGCAGAAAAACAGTTTTGCTTTTGCAAAGAACAGCTTCATCTTTTGTCAGGTTCAGAAAACATCTTTTACTCACTCAAAGCATGCGAGACACACAGAGAAGCCAACACGTATATACAAGGAGTTCAGCAAAAATATAGGTCTGTTAACCCACACCCACACCCGACCCGCCCGGACGGAGGCGCGCGTTCTTCGGTGCGAAGCACCGCGCGTACGGGAAAGGTATCCTTGCCCTAGTCTAGGTCTTCTCCCTCACACAAAAGTGTGTTGACCCAAGGGCCATTCCCTTTTAGCCAATTCTATGGTATTTAAGTATAAAACTATTTAGATTTTAGTCTATGTGGGACTATTGTTTTATCTATTCAAATGAAAAAAAAGTAGTGGGCAATAGGTCCAGGGATCAAATCATAGTCCATGCAAATTTGGTTTTTTGCAAAAAATGAAACCCATTTTTCTAACAATCCCACATGAATGATAAAAAATATCGACGAAATACGAGAAAACAGAATACATCAATATTAGGCTAAGGTGTCCCAGAGATTGAACCTTAACTTAGTGAGAGGTTACCGGAACTGCTTGTTGTTACGGTGAACACAATGTCTTGAACTGCCAATTGTGAATGCAATTCAGAAATAACAACCATACTATGATGTCTCAAACAAAAAACTGTTAAGATCTTGCCATTGTGCCCGTTTTGGCCGTGGGTTAAATCCCGCACTTAATGAATGTCTCTAGAAAAAAAGCTCAAATTATCATAGGAAACGGCCCCACTTCCAACATCCACATAGGTGAGTCCATAAAGAGTGTCATGTCACACCCCGTTTTAAGAAAATCCATGGAACTCATTAAAATCTTGATAGATCATCCTAACTCATGTAGGCAACACTATCATACGGTTACACCATAGGGAGAGAGAAAGATAGTCCTCTCTCGACATCACCAAATAATTAGTTGTCTCATTGAACCTTGATCTTGGAGATCCATTCACAAGGTTGAGTGTCCTTCATGGAAATTTATGCTATGAGATTGAGTCTCATCCCCTTCGATGTGGATCTAACTACCTCTTTAGATAACCCTTTCGTCAAAGGATCTGCAATATTCTCTTTAGACCTCACAAAGTCTATAGAGATGACACCAGTAGAGAGCAGTTGTTTCACTGTCTTGTGTCTTCTTTGAAGATGTATAGACTTTCCGTTGTATACACTATTCTTAGCGCATCCAATAGCAGCTTGATTGTCAAAGTGGATTGCGATCGAAGACACAGGCTTGGGCCAGAGTGGAATTCCTCCCAGGAAACCTCGTATCCATTAGCTTTCCGCTCCAGCTATCTCCAAGGCTATAAACTCAGACTCCATGGTGGATCGAGCTATACATGTATGTTTGGAAGACTTCCATGACACAGACACACCTTCAAGTGTGAAGATGTACCCACTAGTGGATTTGCACTCATCTGAGTCTGATATCCAGTAAGCATCACAGTACCCTTCTAGCACAGCAGGATACTTCCCAAAACTTAAGCAATAGTTTGAAGTTCCTCTCAGGTACTGTAGAACTCTGTAGAGAGCATTCCAATGATCATCCATCAGACGTCTTTCTGATTTTCATCCCTAAGATTACATCAGCAGGGACTAAGTCTTTCATGTCAAAGTTTTCGTTAAGCATGCTTTTAGTGGTATTAATACTATCAAGGTTACTGCCTAATATGAGCATATCATCAACATATAGACACACAATAACATGAGAATCATCCACAGATTTAATGTAAACACATTTATCAGATTCATTAACCTTGAAGCCATTAGATATCGTTACATGATTAAATTTTTCATCCCACTGTTTAGGTGCTTGTTTTAAACCATACCGAGATTTATTCAGTTTGCATACTTCATCTTCAAAACCATTCACAACAAAACCTTCAGGTTGGTCCATATAAATTTCTTCATTCAATTCACCATATAAAAATGCAGTTTTAACAACCATCTGATGTATATGCAAATCATAAATAGAAACAATAGCAATCAGCATCCAGATAGAAGCGATTCTTGTGACCGTTGAATAGGTATCAAAGAAATCTAATCCTTGTTGTTGTCTATACCCCTTAGATACCAACCTATCTTTGTGTTTTTCTATAGTTCCATCTGTTCTAAGTTTTCTTTTGAATACCCACTTGAAACCTATGGTTTTACTACCAGGAGGTAAGTCTACAAGCTCCCAAATTTCATTTTGTTGAATGGAATCCCACTCATTATTCGGAGCTTCTTCCCAGAAGGGAGCTTCCTTATAGGTTTGGGGTTCAGACTCTACCGTAAGAGTTACAAAATCTGGACCGAAACTTTTCTAGGTTCCAACCCTATTACTTCTTCTAGGTTCGGTTTCAACATCTAGAGACAGGGGTTGACCAATCTAAGGAACATCTGAGAGATCATCGCGGACCCTTTTGCGAGGTCCAGACCCTAAAGGGAAAATGTGTTCGAAAAACACTGCATCTCTAGATTCCATTATGGTGTTCTCACCAATGACCATGAACCTATAAGCACTAGTATGCTCAGGATAGCCTAGGAAAACACAATTCACAGTTTTAGGTCATATTTTTGGTTTCTTGGAACGAGGAATGGCCACCTTGGCCAAACACCCCCACACTTTAAAGTATGCATAGGAAGGTTGTCTTCCTATCCATAACTCATATGGAGTTTTGTCATATTTCTTAAATGGAACTCGGTTCAAGATATAGCAAGCAGAGAGAATTGCTTCCCCCCACAGGTTCGAAGGTAGACCTGAACTAGCTAACATAGCGTTCACCATATCTATGAGTGCTCGGTTTTTCCTTTCAGCTACTCCATTCGACTCAGGTGAAGAAGGTGTTGTAGTTTCATGAATGATGCCATTAAGTTTGCAAAATTCTCCTATAGGTATCACATACTCATCGCCTCAGTCTGACCTAAGAGTTTTAATAGTAACACCTATTTGGTTTTCTACTTCAAGTTTATATAATTTGAAAGTGTCTAAGGCTTCATCTTTACTTCTAAGAAGATAAACCTGACACTATCGTGAGTAATCATCTATAAAAGTGATTTACCATTTTTTACCACCTCTAGTTGGTGTTGATTTCAAATCTCCCAAGTCCGAGTGGATTAGTTCTAGGGGATTTGTACTACGTTCAACCTTTTTGTTAAAGGGTTTTCTTGCATATTTAGATTCAACACAAATTTCACATTTATGACCTCTGTCAATGTTTATTTTAGGAATGCAACCTAAATTAGCAAGTCTTTCAATGGATTTGAAATTAACATGTCCTAGTTTATCATGCCAAACATGTGAGGAGTCACAAACATAAGAAGAAGAAGATGCTTTATCATTCAAGTTCAAAGAAAGTACACTAAGCTTAATCATGTTTTCAGTGACATATCATTTTCCTACGAAGTCACCACCCTTAGAGATTACAACTTTGTTAGACTCAGCTACAAATTTAAAACCTTTCCTAAGTAAGATGGTTTCTGAGATAAGATCTTGCATATGTTCGGGACGTGATACACGTCATTCAATGCGAGAGTTTTTCCCGAAGTGAGCTTCAACTCAACCTTGCCTTTTCCTACCACTTTAGAGGTAGTAGAGTTTCCCATAAACAATTTCTCATTGTCTCCTACTTTGTTATAGGAGGAGAAAGCATTTCTGAACCTACAGACATGCCTGGTGGCTCCAGAATCTAGCCACCAGTCTCTCACATTGGTCACATTAGAGACAAGGTTGACTTCAGACACCATGCAAATAAAATATCCAGAATCATCTACTATGTTTGCCTTAATTTTTTTGTTTACGATCATTTTTGTTCTTTTTAGGTGCCCTACAGTCTTTGGCCATATGACCAGTTTTTCCACAGTTATAGCAGTCGCCTTTGATGGTGTTTTTGGAGACACCACCCTTTGGCTTAAGATGGTTACCTTTGGAGTTACGACGTTTGTTATGTTTACCATTTTTGTTGGATTCTCCGTGCCATTTCTTTAACGCAACATTATCGTCCATAACATGAGCTTTTTGGGACATGTCTTTGCTCAACGTCAGGCTCTTGTCCTTGCAGCACAGAAGTTCCTCAACCTGGATTTTTTTCCCCAGCTCCACCATGGTGATTTCGCGATTTTTGTGTCGCAGTCTCCTCTTGTACTCGTTCCATGAGGGTGGTAGCTTTTCAATTACTGCAGATACTTGTAGAGATTCATTAAAATGCATGCCTTCAGCAAGAATTTCGTTGATGAGTAGTTGGAGTTCGACGAATTGTTCTATAACAGGCTTTTCATCAGTCATCTTATATTCCAGGAACCTAGCCACCAAGAACTTCTTGCTTCCAGCAGCCTTAGCAAGATATTTTTCTTCTTGGGCTTCCCATAAATCAAAAGCAGTAAAATTTTATTTTGCATTATAAAAGTCGTACAAGGAGTCATCCAGACAGTTAAGAATATGGTTTTTGCACATGTAATTCTTCCTAGTCCACCTATCCAGTATATCTTCATAACCACGGTCATGAAGCCTTCTTGAGGGTCTTTCTAAGGCATCTTCATCTAACCTTTGGTCTTTTAAGAAGAATAACATTTTGGACTGCCATCGTTTAAAGTCTTTTCCACTAAACTTTGGGGGTTTGTCTACAGTACTCTTTCCCATGTTGTTACAACAAAAAATATAGTAAAGAGGATATTGCCTTTTAGTAATTGAGAAGAAAATACTTAGCTCAAACCGACACTTTGCCTTTGCCAGTTAGAAACAACTTGAACTTTAAGCAGAAAAACAATTTTTCTTTTGCAGAGAACAGCTTCAGCTTTTGTCAGGTTCAGAAAACATCTTTTACTCAGTCAAAGCATGTGATACATACAGAGAAGCCAACACGTACATACAAGGAGTTCAGCAAAAAGATAGGTTTGTTAACCCACACCCACACCCGACCCGCCCGGACAGCGGCGTGCGTGCTTCGGTGCGAAGCATCGCGCGTACGATAAAGGCATCCTTGCCCTAGTCTAGGTCTTCTTCCTCACACAAAAGTGTGTTGACCCAAGCGCCATGCCCTTTTAGCCAATTCTATGGTATTTAAGTCTAAAACTCTTTAGATTTTAGTCTATGTGGGACTATTGTTTTATCTATTCAAATGAAAAAACAACTAGTGGGCAATAGGTATAGGGATCAAATCATAGTCCATGCAAATTTTGTTTTTTGCAAAAAAAAAATAAAACCCGTTTTTCTGACAGAGACAAAAATCATGCTAATACCGGGAAACGACTTCCAAGTGAATCGAAGAATGTAACTTTTAAAATCGCACTAATTGCAACCGGTGAGGCTGGGTGTCACGACAATCTTGAGATGTTGAACACGATATCGACACTAATGTTCAGTCAAATAATCAAGTGTCTAATAGCGATGAAATTTCTAAGAATGATTCTTTCCATAAGGATGTCGTTGAGGTGGTAGTTCCCGGAATCTACTACAAAGACATGTTCGCCAATTTTTGTTATAGTTCATCTATCTCTTATGGATTTCGACTCGACAACGCATGGAAGTTCTTATGGGAGTTTTTATATTATGGTCGCAGGGTCAGTAGACTTTTTTTATCTGGTTGTTCCGTATTTGTGAAGAAGAGGTTGGTGCAAAAATTATGTTCCGAATGGTTAGTAATTCCAAGCATAATTCAAGATCGAGTTTAGTAATTCCAAGCATAATTCAAGATCGAGTTGTGCTACTAGTGGAAGCTCTAGGGTGCTTTCTTCGACTCGCCATTTTCAACATAAACTCGAGACGAGTTTTGTCACAGTGGGGGAGCCTGATACCGGACGTATTAGGAAAGTAAAGAGTATATTCCAAGATATTGCTATATCTTGGATATTTATTAATTTGATATTTTATTTATTAGGATTATTATTTGTTTTATTAGATTTATCTTCTTTGATGAAAATAATATATTCTCTTAGACTAGTTAGGAACGTTCTGGATTTCTAGATTTATTTCTAGAGACTATAAATAGTCATTTCCCTTTCATTGTAAAACAGCTGCGGCTCGCTATTATTATTGATTATTGAAACTATCGCTTGTGTGGTTTATACCATTGTTTGTCTCTTAAACTTTTGGATTAGAGTCTTTGCTCCTGGATTGGAATCTACTACCATCACCATTAAGGAGTGGATTCTCCTTGTCTTTTATCGCTTTCGCTTGTGCATATCATAGTCGGTATCCACGGTGCAGTTCAATCCAATCATATTCCAGTGAGATCAGAGTTAGTTGACAGGGTTTCATTTATGTTGCTTCATTGGCCATTTGGCAGGCGGTTAACACATTAATTATCAAGTTCTTGGAGAAGAGTTAATAGCTAGATAAAAAGTGCTATCCACATAAAAAAAGATCTCCTCACTATTCTCTTAAGCAGATTAAGCAGGGGAAATCAAAATCTGGTAGTTCTTTCTATACGTTGTTTCTTTTGCCATCTTTAAACCAAATATTACTTGATTAAATGAAGTATTGCATTGATATACTTCAGAGAAAAAGCCTTTTAACTAGTATTAATAAAACTACGTCTTAGACACAAAGCCGCCTAAGCATGAAAATATTAGAAGCCAAAAGTGAGGCACTGATTACATCAATAACTCCGGAGGGAGGGGGAGACTCATCCGATTATTTCCCAACGCTTAGACTGTTTTTTCGCTCCCCTATTCGAATTACTGAAGCTTGAAGGACCTTTATTCAAAGGTAAACTTCTAACCTCATTGTAGAAATCTTCCAACAAACCAACCAACCTGGCATTGTCAAGTAAAGTAGGGGATTTATCATAACGAACACAGATAAATACATAATTTAACATCAAGACGAATAATAGGTACTACTTAATGATTTAAGAGTGCATATCTATTACTCATACCTGTTTCTCGACTCCTCCGCCTTCTTAAGTGGTACACGAGCGGAAATTTCCCCTTCTTGTCTTGCACGTTTCATCATCTTTTCCCTATACTGAATAGGTACACTACTCTTAGCTCCAACAACTTCTCGTACCTGTTTTTGAACATAGCCAATTAGAGATGAAGAGAAAGAGAACTAATCCATTATTTTGTTTAGTTGTGCGATATAAATACACAGCTGACCTTTTCAGGTATCCCTTCCTTATCATTCAATGTTAAAGCTTGCACTTTGCTCCTCACTGAATCCAATGACAATGCACATAGCTTAGGCGCTTCTCTGAAAGGGAAACAAGGTGGATAGTAAGGTATACATCAAATCTGGATAACTGAGCTGAAATTCGATAAAGAATCATTTAAACTTACTTGCTTGTTCTTTCATTCTGATCAGAAGAGTTAACCATAAAAGCCATGATTTTGGGTTTGTCAGCTGCACCTTTAAAATCAAATAAAAACTAAATCAATTACATCGAACTAGAACTTGTGTTCATGTTCCAGCAAAAATTTCCAAAAAAGCTTTCAGCTTTTAAGTATCTAAATTGTCAGTAACATCAACGAGAATCATGTCTATACTGAATTTTGATTAGATGTGTTTTCCTAGCCCATGGATTACAGAGACCAAATCCTTGCAAAAATAATTTCAAAAACCAACTAATTCCTGAAAATAAAAAACTAATTCATAAACCAACTAATTCCTGGGTAGATCCTACACAGACCAACGATATCAAAACTAAAAAAATCCTGAAAATATGTAAATTATCCTACACCGACCAACGAAATCAAAAATTATAATATAGAAAGGGAAAAAAACGAGAAAAAATTAATCTAAATGGAAGCAAAACTAATTCCTTTTTGCATTAATAGAAAAAAAAGTAATCGATGTAGACCTCTAACAAATTCCTAGTTGCAGCCACAGGTTATTTAACATTGATTTCTCCACATAGTTGTTATCAACAAATCCGAGACACCCTAAAAGTCTAAGCAGCTATAAAATCAGACTCACCTTCTTGAGTTTCTTCTGAAAATCAAAATATCCACCCACGGCTCTCTTTTGAGAAACTGAACTTCTCTTCTATGATGCAGACGACATAACCTTTAGTAGGGTTTCTAAAATATTTAGGACGATTTTGGTACTGGGCTCGGGCCTAACATCGTGTACCGCGTGTACAAAGCCAAATTATTGGGAAACTTAGGCCAAGGCCCAACCCATAGATAACCCATAATATTAGACCCCTAGTTAAAATAAGTTTGAAACTAGGTCCCTAGTTATTAAAAGACATACATATTTTCAAGCCCAAAATTAAATAAAATTTAAATTTAAGCCTAAAATATTAAAATATAGTAAACATGATGTCACAGCCATCTTTAACGACCGCCACTACCAACCACCACCCCCGACGACCGCCGCCGCCACCAACCACCACCTCCGACGACCGCCACCACCAACAACCACCTCCGTCGACGACCACCAGCAGATCTGACCACCACCTCCGACCACCGCCATCACCGCCAACCACCTCCGTCGGTGACCACCAGCAGAAGCAGAAACGACCACCGCCACCAACCGCCACCTCCGTCACCGCCGGCCACCACCGTCGACCACTAATTAATACGGATGTGTAATCTGAAGTTACACAGGAAATTAGCATGTGTATCCAGAAGTTACACATGGGTATGGCATGAAAGGGTTACAAATGTGTAAGCAAAAGTTACACATGCATATAAAATGTGTATCCAAAGGTTACACATCCATATGGCATGTGTAATGAGAAGTTACACATCAAAAAAATATACAGAGAAAAGAAAGCATAAAAAATACATGTATTACACTTTAAGATTTATTTACAATAATTTCTTAGCATTTGTAACCTTTTGTCTAGTGTAACTGGGAGTTACATATGCACCTAACAGTGAAGTTCAAAAAATTGCAGCTAGTACACATAAAAATGCATGTGTAATTTGGAGTTACACATGCATATGCAATGTGTAAGCAGAATTTACACATGCATATGAAAATGTGTAATCAACAGCTACACATGTCATATAAGATGTGGTGGATGTGGTAGACACTCTAGCAGCTACAACCATTCTTCATTATAGCACCATACATCACTCTCTAAGCACCATCATCTGCACATCTGGTGGGCCCGGAGATGTGTAAAATTAAGCGTAATAAAAACGGGCCTACAGTAATACCGCAAGTGCACGGTCGTCAGTTGTAGCTCGTGCAAGTACGGGTCGATCCACAGAGACTGGGTGTGTTTTGTAGTGTTTAGCTATTTTGGGCTCTAAAATGCTATTGGGCCTTGAAATGGACTATGGTCTTAAGGTTGAGAACATGAAAATATGGTCTATTGGTCTCAAAACCTTATGTTGGGCTTATGAACTCTTAGCCTAACCCAAGAAGTAAATGTGGACTGGGCCCTTAACCTACTAAACTTTTAAACAATAAACTGGGCTTGGGCCTTTGAAGTGAACTGAGCCTTGGTAATGAAGTTACTGGGCTCGGTGGTCTTGAAATGAATTGAACTGGGCTTGATAATGAACTTGGGTTTTTGCTTGACTCAACAGTGGACTGGGCCTTTGGCCTTACAATGAGCTGGTCCTTTGCAAAACAGAATGCAATTAAGAGACAATGGCCAAAGCAGGGCAGTAAGCTAACAAGCCAAGACAATAGCTCTAATGAGGCAAAGGAAGCTAGAGAAGACAATGATATTTACAATGCAATGCTATTTACAGTGAAATGAAAACAGAAAAGAAAAAGCAGCCCAGTTGCAGCAGCAGCAGCAAGGAAGAAAGAAGAGATGGCAGTGAAGCAAAGACAATGCAATAAATAAAATGTAAAGAAGCAAAGACAATGAAGTAAAGAAGACTAACAAAATAGCAAAGAAAACAAAACAAAGAACATCAATGACAGTGGAGGAAAACAAAAGTAACAAGGAAACAATGGAGGAAATGAAACAAACCAAGGCTGTTTTAGCCAAGGGCAGGGGTGATGGTGAAGGTGAAATGGTGAAGGTGAGCCTAGGCATACTACTAGAGTGGGAAGAGAACCAGTTTGCTCACAGTCACTAGTGAGCACTAGTTTCTCCCCACTGCTCAATCAATCCAATGCTTCAAGGCTTCTAGCCTAACATTCCATCACTTCACAAAACATGTATCACATGACAGGTACATTAACATTACATGGAACACAAACATCAACAGGAACATGCACTAGGAAAATTGAAGAAACTAAACATCACAGTGAACAACAAGATAGAAGGCAACAGAACAATACATGAACATTTAAACATTAACAGCACACATTAACAGGAGCAGAGAACAAAATGGAGAAACTCAGAACAGAACTTAATATGAACAGCAAAAAAAATGAACATTTAACAGAACTAAGTTCTGGACGCCGGCTATTCCAGGCATAACTTCACATCACACCCACAGTCCCCTTTTTATAGTTACAATCAATTCCCCCAAAACAGGACCAAAACAGTCTCCATTAGGGTTTGGTGAAAATCAAAATTAAATCACAATAATCCTACCTAATGTTGATAACAACCCTAATAGACTAACCCATACCTCAATTTAACATTCAATTGATTTCCCCCAAAAAATTCCCAAATCAGAAAAATTAGGGTTTTAGAAATTAAAATTAGAAATTTACCTAATCTCTGACTCCAATCAAACTTCAACCCATGCTTAGAATTAGTCTTCTCTTGCTTCCCATACCTCCAATTGCTCTCCTAACTCACCTAATTTACCAATTTTTCACACGTTAGGGTTTTGAGAAAAATGTGTATAAAAATGGGAAATTAGGTGGCTAGATAGGTTGTAATGATGGTAGTGGAGATGGGTTATGGTGTTTGGTTGATTTGAGAGGAGATGGTGGTGGTTGAGGTGGTGGTTGAGCGGGGCAGGGTAAGGTGGCGGACATGGCAGGAGCAGAGCTCGACTGCTCGAAGGACGAAGATGAGAATTTGGGTAAGGTGCGTTTGGCTGAAGGGTATAGGTGTTCGATACTTGGGTGTTAGGCGGGATATCAAAGTTCGATGTTGGCGAATCTGAGTCACTGGATGTGAAGCTGGTAGGTGAATCGGATGGCTACCCCTGAAGAGTCTGGTAGCAACCGTCGGATGTCTTGATACAACGAAGTTAACGGCTCTAGATGGGGTTAGGTGTTGAAGTGTTAAGCGGAAGTATCGAGATTTGATGCGCAGGAAAAGAAGCGACCGTAGGATCTAAATGTGATCTAATCTGAAGGCTTGGAATTTAGGCACTATGGTGTTTTGCAGGTACTTCAGATTTTGATGCACGATGAAGAAGCGACCATTGGATGATGAGATGGATCCAATCTAACGGCTGAAAATGGAGGCGGGTATGGATATAGAAAATGGGTTTGGGTAAGGGTTTTGGGCCTTGGGTATGCCAAGCCCATATCTTCTTTAAGAACAATTCTTCCTTCTTGAGCCCATTCCTAGCTTTTTGGACGTGCGCTCCATTCTTTGCGGCTTCCTTGCGTAATTTCTTCCGGCTTTTCACCACTCTTCAGCTCTTTTCCGCTCAGCAAGTCATCCAGACTTTATTTATTACCTAAAATGCAAAATTAAGTAAGAAAAATATTTATTCTTGAAAACAATGAAAATACAGAATATGGGATAAAATGTAGAATTAATGCGCAAAAGATGAGTTAAATGCCAACAAAAAGGGATAAATATATACAATATTTGGCACTCATCAAATACCCCCAAACCTGAATTTTACTTGTCCTGAAGTAAAACAAAACTAAGGAAATCCTAACTATACCACTGTCGCTGGTCTCTCGAATGCATTTAGCGTATGCACTAAGCCTTTTAAACCACTAAGTGTCCCTAGTGGACGAGTTGAAGTCTCGTGAAGGTTTGCTTAGAACGTACCTACAAAGTTCTAGGTCAAAATATAAGCTCAGATTCCATCAAATGTGACATGTGCAAAACAGTTTAAGCTCACAGCAAAATGGAGATGTCAATCTAGCTATCAAAGGCACAATCCTAGCACTGATAAAAAAAAGAGACATGTGATAAGAGTGTAAAGTGTATCTACACATGTGTAAAGAAAGATCTGAAGTTATGACTACTAATCACCAAGAGATAGTTTCTCAGGCTAAGAACTGAGGTCGAAATCTAGCTAGCTGTCCGGACTTTACGAGAATTGTGAATGAGTTGGAGGTATTTCACAATTACTCGCGTTGTACATCAATGGCATACACCTTCCTTGCTTATTACAATGAAACAACAAAATGACTATTTACATGACTCTTATTTACATTGACTATTCTCTTTTTATTTTTGGAACAAGAGATGATGGAATTGATAAGTACTTGATTTTTTTGTATTTTTCTGATTTTTTTTTTTTTTTTAAGAAGGAAACACTTTTGATACATATACAAAAGGAAACAAAAGATTACATGACACTTTGCAAGAGGTAGCCCTTTTTGATGCACCCAGTTAAATTCGATGGTTGTCTTTCTTAATGTAACCTCCACCTTCTATCCCAACCAACCAAAGAACAAGTTTCGTTCAGTATTCTAAAGTGATTGGCAATCGTAACTTCCTATCAAACACCTTGAAGATCGAGGCCATACATGTATTGGTAGATCGTGCGCGTGCAAATTTCTTATCACTATGTGAATTGTGCTAGAATCAGGGTGCCTAAATATCTAGACTAAGACTCCTAATAAAAATACATATTTGCACAAGAGTCAACATTTCAAGGTAAATGAGCTCCATTTTTATGATTTTTTTAATAATTTTTTTTTTCAATTTTGATTTTTCAATTTTTTTTTGGAATTTTTCAATTTTTTCAAAAAGAAGAAGGAGTTCGTTTTCAATTATCGCATATTATCGTGGTATCTACTCTATACCCCCAAACCTAAACTAAACATTGTCCTCAATGTTTCAAAATATGAACAAAATTATAATACAACATATGAAGAGGATCATGTTGAGTAGAGAAAAAGGAAAGAGAATACCCGATTTCGGCGAAAGCAATATTAGAACTCCGTTATTCAAGGCAAGAATCCAACATATTTCAGCCGAGATCATATTGGATTAGCAAAATATATACAAAAGGAACAAAAAGGTTCTAAAATTTATCTACTTGATTATATACAAAAAATTCACCATACACCAACAATCTAAAGAGTTGAGGATCAACCCAAAAGACAAAGTGTAGATGTTTCAACAGCTTCACACAAAAATAACAGGAAATAAACGCAAGTGAAACTGTGAAACAAAATGAGCTACCCCCAAACCTGGATTTTTCAACGGATAAAATTTTGGAAACAAAATCTCGCAGTTTTGGGGGTTCATCATGCACAAGGTCTAGCTCGAAATGAACTTTGCTAGGGACGGGAAAACATGCTAATTCCAACTGTGGTTCCTCAAATGTATTATACTTAGAAGCAAAATAGTCCAAGAGGACTTGGGAAGCACACAGTTCCAAACCTAGATTAGGGACTCTCAGAAAAGTCGGTTTGACAATATGGGTACAAACCAAATCTAGGTTGGGTGGAAGGCCATCAGATTGTGACTTAGGTAGAAGAATAGGCATATCATTATCAATCAAATCAAAATCTCCTAACTCATCTACACATGTCACATCATGCTCACAATCATCAATCAAATTGGCAAGATCACAATCAGAATCATCAACATCATCAACAGATTGATTCTCGTGTATCGGCACATCAGGGGAAACATCACATGGAATACTAGAAGAAATATCATGCATTAAGGTCGGGGCAGAGAAGCCTAATGTATTTGAACCCAAAGGTTCCATAACATTTTAAGTATAGACATGTTCTTCTAACATAACATCATAGTCATCATCATCATCATCGTGATAGGGATTTTGCAATCTAGGATAATTTTCAATCCTAAGGTCGGAGCTATTACAAGAATAAAACTCTAATTCATGGGGGTGACTCATATCATGTGGTGTTGTTCCTGTTTCCCTAACGGATTCCCATTGATGGGTTTTCTCTGCAATCTCGGCTAAAAAATTCCATGCATCATCCACAGATTTATCAATAAACTCACCATTACACATAGACTCAACCATGGTTCGAGATTTAAAGTCTAGTCCCTCATAGAGGATGACGACAAGTCTCCACTTCTCAAATCCATGGTGCAGACATTCGCTCAACAAATCATTAAAACGTTCAAAATAGTGAAAAACAGTTTCCTCATCCAACTGGACAAAACAATTGATACTTTGACGAATAGCGATGGTCCTATGATGTGGAAAGAATTTTTTGAAAAATAGATCTGTGAGTAGGTCCCAAGTGTTGATTGATTGTGGTCTCAAACCTTAAAACCATGTTTTGGCACTTTCCTTTAAAGAAAATGTAAACAAACGCAATTTCAGAGAGTCTTCGGACATATGATTAGGTTGCATAGTCCGACAAATTTTTTCAAACTCTCTTACATGAGTATAGGGGTTCTCAGAATCGAACCCTCGAAATATAGGAAGTATTTGTATCATGCTTGCATTTATTTTAAAAGGGTTATTGGTTTGAGGTAATACAATACATGATAATGGAATTTTTATTGTCGGATACATGTATTCATGGAGAGCACGAGGTTGGCCCATATTGAAAAGACACAAAGCCCACTATTTGGTTTTAATGGGTATTCAAAAATTTGGTTTTTTATGGGAATATTTTGGTTTTGATGGGATGTATTTGAAAAAGAAAATTTGGTTTAAAAATGGGAGCAAAGTAGAAATTTGGTTTTAAAATTGGGAGCAAAAGAAAATTTTGGTTTTTTTTTTTTTTTTTTTTTTAAAATGAAATTTGGTTTTTGAATGGGAGCAAGCCCACTGTTGGTTTTGTGTTTGCTTTGGCTCCGCTTGGTTGAAAACTTTTGGTGGAACTGAGTCCAAAATTTGGGCCTAGAATTTGGGTACTCGGCCCACTAACGAGTTCAACTAGCGTGATCGGTTACAAGCTCAGCTGGGTTTAAACCAAGAATACAAAATACAAGTCCAATTTAAACAAGCCCACAAAAATTAAATACACAAGCCCACAAATTAAACAAACAAGCCCACAAAAATTAATTACAAACCCAACAGAAAATAAAAAGCCCCAAAAATTGGCTTTAATATTACAAGCCCACAATTAAAAATGGAAGCCCACAATTCGGGTTCTCTTAAATGGGTTACCTTTTAAGCACAGCCCAGCTGCTCTGATATTGTTGCAAAAACCCAGTTGGGCTTTGGTTCTTTTCCTTGGTGGCGTCCCAGCAGAGGAAAAACAGGTTCAGAACAGCAGGTCCAACAGCAAATGAAGTGAAGCAGATGCAGATGCAAATGCTATGCAGTGAAATGCAAAATAGCCAAGAAAACTACAAGAAAAAACACAACACCAATCCCCGGCAGCGGCGCCAAAAACTTGGTGGGCCCGGAGATGTGTAAAATTAAGCGTAATAAAAACGTGCCTACAGTAATACCGCAAGTGCACGGTCGTTAGTTGTAGCTCGTGCAAGTACGGGTCGATCCACAGAGATTGGGTGTGTTTTGTAGTGTTTAGCTATTTTGGACTCTAAAATGCTATTGGGCCTTGAAATGGACTATGGTCTTAAGGTTGAGAACATGAAAATATGGTCTATTAGTCTCAAAACCTTATGTTGGGCTTATGAACTCTTAGCCTAACCCAAGAAGTAAATGTGGACTGGGCCCTTAACCTACTAAACTTTTAAACAATAAACTGGGCTTGGGCCTTTGAAGTGAACGGATCCTTGGTAATGAAGTTACTGGGCTCAGTGGTCTTGAAATGAATTGAACTGGGCTTGATAATGAACTTGGGTTTTTGCTTGACTCAACAGTGGACTGGGCCTTTGGCCTTACAATGAGTTGGTCCTTTGCAAAACAGAATGCAATTAAGAGACAATGGCCAAAGCAGGGCAGTAAGCTAACAAGCCAAGACAATGGCTCTAATGAGGCAAAGGAAGCTAGAGAAGACAATGCTATTTACAATGCAATGCTATTTACAGTGAAATGAAAACAGAAAAGAAAAAGCAGCCCAGTTGCAGCAGCAGCAGCAAGGAAAAGAAAGCAGCAGCAGCAGCAAGGAAGAAAGAATAGATGGCAATGAAGCAAAGACAATGCAATAAATAAAATGTAAAGAAGCAAAGACAATGAAGTAAAGAAGACTAACAAAATAGCAAAGAAAACAAAACAAAGAACATCAATGACAGTGGAGGAAAACAAAAGTAACAAGGAAACAATGGAGGAAATGGAACAAACCAAGGTTGTTTTAGCCAAGGGCAGGGGTGATGGTGAAGGTGAAATGGTGAAGGTGAGCCTAGGCATACTACTAGAGTGGGAAGAGAACCAGTTTGCTCACAGTAACTAGTGAGCACTAGTTTCTCCCCACTGCTCAATCAATCCAATGCTTCAAGGCTTCTAGCCTAACATTCCATCACTTCACAAAACATGTATCACATGACAGGTACATTAACATTACATGGAACACAAAGATCAACAGGAACATGCACTAGGAAAATTGAAGAAACTAAACATCACAGTGAACAACAAGATAGACGGCAACAGAACAATACATGAACATTTAAACATTAACAGCACACATTAACAGGAGCAGAGAACAAAATGGAGAAACTCAGAACAGAACTTAATATGAACAGCAAAAAAATGAACATTTAACAGAACTAAGTTCTGGACGCCGGCTATTCCAGGCATAACTTCACATCACACCCACAGTCCCCTTTTTATAGTTACAATCAATTCCCCCAAAACATGACCAAAACAGTCTCCATTAGGGTTTGGTGAAAATCAAAATTAAATCACAATAATCCTACCTAATGTTGATAACAACCCTAATAGACTAACCCATACCTCAATTTAACATTCAATTGATTTCCCCCAAAAAATTCCCAAATCAGAAAAATTAGGGTTTTAGAAATTAAAATTAGAAATTTACCTAATCTCTGACTCCAATCAAACTTCAACCCATGCTTAGAATTAGTCTTCTCTTGCTTCCCATACCTCCAATTGCTCTCCTAACTCACCTAATTTACCAATTTTTCACAGGTTAGGGTTTTGAGAAAAACGTGTATAAAAATGGGAAATTAGGTGGCTAGATAGGTTGTAATGATGGTAGTGGAGATGGGTTATGGTGTTTGGTTGATTTGAGAGGAGATGGTGGTGGTTGAGGTGGTGGTTGAGCGGGGCAGGGTAAGGTGGCGGACATGGCAGGAGCAGAGCTCGACTGCTCGAAGGAGGAAGATGAGAATTTGGGTAAGGTGCGTTTGGCTGAAGGGTATATGTGTTCGATACTTGGGTGTTAGGCGGGATATCAAAGTTCGATGTTGGCGAATCTGAGTCACTGGATGTGAAGCTGGTAGGTGAATCGGATGGCTACCCCTGAAGAGTCTGGTAGCAACCGTCGGATGTCTTGATACAACGAAGTTAACGGCTCTAGATGGGGTTAGGTGTTGAAGTGTTAAGCGGAAGTATCGAGATTTGATACGCAGGCAAAGAAGCGACCTTAGGATCTAAATGTGATCTAATCTGAAGGCTTGGAATTTAGGCACTATGGTGTTTTGCAGGTACTTCAGATTTTGATGCACGATGAAGAAGCGACCATTGGATGATGAGATGGATCCAATCTAACGGCTGAGAATGAAGGAGGGTATGGATATAGAAAATGGGTTTGGGTAAGGGTTTTGGGCCTTGGGTATGCCAAGCCCATATCTTCTTTAAGAACAATTCTTCCTTCTTGAGCCCATTCCTAGCTTTTTGGACGTGCGCTCCATTCTTTGCGGCTTCCTTGCGTAATTTCTTCCGGCTTTTCACCACTCTTCAGCTCTTTTCCGCTCCGCAAGTCATCCAGACTTTATTTGATACCTAAAAATGCAAAATTAAGTAAGAAAAATATTTATTCTTGAAAACAATGAAAATACAGAATATGGGATAAAATGTAGAATTAATGCGCAAAAGATGAGTTAAATGCCAACAAAAAGGGATAAATATATACAATATTTGGCACTCATCAACATCCTACCACAACCACCACACATGTATCTTCCCAGCACCAGTACAACCCACCAGCTGCAAACTAAGAACCACAAGTACCTGCTACTGCACTTCGCTGTCCTAAACATGCATATAAACTAACAACCGCATCTGCACTTCAACAATGTCAAACCTGTCAAATTCTGAACTCAACATACATATTCAATAACAAAAAATCTAAAATATAAGAATCTAAAGACCTCAAATAACTGTAGCATAAAATGAAATCATAAAATTACCTATGACGACCGCATCCACAATTTTCTAGCAAACAATCATCATGCAAAATGGCACTATGGACGCATATAGTTGTACGTTGGATGGATATATGTCAACGGACAAAATGGCAGGTATGTTAGTTTTGTGAAGGGGATGGCTGGAAAGCTGGGTGTACCTCTCAAGGGCATCGACATGAGCCAATGTGGAAGGAATATGGAAACAAATAAACACAAACAATTATTAATATGTGAAAGCAGGATAATGAACTTTTAACTATGCCTTTTAAAGCAAAAGGATCTGGAGTCTTGCTAAGAACATTGAAAACACTACCTAGCTTGTGTAAATTACAGTTACACATCCATATGGCCTGTGTAAACTGCAATTACACATCCATATGGCTTGTGTAAACTGTATCTATATGCCAACACATATAGATACCTAGAAATATGGAAATCTCAATCAAACTTTATGGAGTCATGTTTACCTTTCATCTCACTCGACAATAAAAATCCCGATACGAGATTCTTAAACAACATAAGTTATGGATAAAATAACGACAAGCTTATGAACCTAGTATCATAACCAGACTGAAATGACCAAAAAGAAAGCCATTTGTTGTGCCACGAAATGAGTAACAAAATAGTCCAGCATACTTATAGTAGAGCAGGCATCTTCAAGAAAAATGCATAATCAGCTAAACACTCATGAAACAAGCATGTATAATCAAATGTTACACATAAAAATGCATGTGTAATTGTTACATCAGAGTATTTTGTAAGGGTTGTGCCTGAGTTTTTCTTTCTTTTAGTTGAAGTCCTACTCCCAACCCAATATTGGCAGAGTAATCAAAATATTGGCAGCATGACATCATAAATGAAGTATTGTATGTTAATTGGATGGACAATTAACATATAGTGACATAAAGAGAGAAAAAAACATTACCTCATGAGCTCAGGACACATGAAAACATGAAGGAAAGATCTCCAAACAGCCCACCTTCAAGATTCCCCTCCACAATTGCAATAACTACTACAATTAAGCAGAGAACAATGAACCTTGTAAGTCCCCCACCCCACCACCCCCACCCAACCTCCAGATGTTGCTAGGTCCAACTATGACGCCAACAAAAAAGCAAAGAAAAATATGAATCTAAAGCTGAAATTTCATTTTAGTTGTAAGTTTAAAATGACTTACATACCAAAGCATTGCAAGTTTGTTCATTATAGCATGTGTAACTAGGAGTTATACATGCATCTGTCTAGTGTAAACTGCAGTTACACATGCATATATCATGTGTAACTGAGAGTTACAGATGCACCTGACTTGTGTAACTAAGAGTTACACATCCATATGAAGCACACATTTTCAACTATAAAAGAGCTAAGAATCATCACTTCTCACCTGGACATTAGCCAACATCCTTATCTATCCAGCCATAAACTACAAGTATATCCCAGAGCTTTGATAAATGTTCTTGGTTCTCTTGGTAAGATAGTGTCTTATCAGTGAGCGCAAACCACATCAAGTCTTGCATGGACATAAATTCATATAAAAAAGGTTACAATTATTCAGAAATTACTTTCATAGAAACATTGACATACCATTGTTATTTTTATCAGTTTAACTAACATACCAAAGCGATAGACATATAGTTGTATCAAACCTGCCTACACCTTTGCACCTTTTCATCTAGTAATTCTGCTCCAGAGGTAATAACTTTGAATTTCTTCATTACTGTGCATCCCTTTGCCCTACACAAAACTAGTAGTGTAAGCCAATAATTAACATAAAAATGGATACATAATCACCTAAACTGAATGAACATAACAATTACATTCTTTGAGAAACTCAATCACAATGAAATCTGAATCAATTCTTTGTAATTTCTCACCAGCGCAACCAACAAAAACTAAACATGTCATCTTCTTTCTTCTCATATTGTCCTTCAATTTTATCCACTTATTATTCAACCTCCGCATCAAAATTATCACCACCAATATTAATCAACCTTGTAAAATCAAATTGAAATGTAAAAAACAACAAATCGCACCTAAAAACAGCAAAAAGATGACAACATTAACAATAACAAACAAAAACGTGCCTAGATTCAAATTACACGAATCGATTGATTCAAGAAAAATCGTGTGTCTCAATCTCTGATCTCATTTGACGGGTAATGGAGACTAAGATGCTCTGAGTTCATAAATAAACTTAAATTTTTCTTTCGGAAATTCATATTAAAAGTTAAAATGATTTTCAATTCGAAACCCTAGAAAATTTGTTGACAAAATTTTTCTAAAAATTTCAACTTAAAACAGAGATCTAGATGAAATAACTGTGGATCTATATTCTAATCATCTTTTGAATAAAGATTTCTAGATGAAATCAGATGGATTAGCTTTTCAACAGTAAATTTTTTTTCATCCAATATCGATTTAGAAATCAACAAATCAGGAGTTTAAATCGAAAGAAAATAGGAAGATATATCGCACCTGTTTTTGTCATCATGATTTGATGATTAAATCATTGACTTCTTTTCATTCATTTTTCTACATCGATACAAACTGAAATCGCAAGAACAAGAGTTGTTGACGACGTTGTTCTGTGTGAGAACTTGATTTCGGATGAGAAATCTTGTTTCAGATCTGGAACTGATGAATTTGACGGGAAACCATTTCTGTAGAAGAAAATGAGCCGAGAGAGAATGAGAGGAGAGAGAAATAAAAATGACAAATGAAAAGAATCTTCTGGGATTCCTCTCGTATAAATAGTAAAGGGCAGTTTTGTCATTATTAAAATTAATTTTAATTAACTATGGGATAGATCTGAAGAAATATTGATATTCTGGGCCTAGTAGTACCATTTTATGAAAATATGGAGTTGACAATATATGATCCATTTGGTGGGGCTTCAAAATATTGAACCCATATAATAGGGTGGTTCTAGTATTTTTCATAATTATGAATCATTTTTTGAGGACCAGCCTTTCCTTTTGGGACCATGGTTTTATAAGGCCGTCTACCCTATACTTATAAGGATGTCCTAAAATGTAGTTAAATTACTAATTTATCCCCAAAACCTAATTAAGATTATAACTAAATTAATTTGATTCCTAAAACGGTTTTATATTACTAACCTAATCTAATCTATTAATAAAAATCAAAAATCAGACCTACCCTACACAACACAGCCGCACAAAAAATTCTGGGAGATTTTTTTTTTCTTCTCTTCTTTTTCTTCCTTTCAACATCTTCTTCATCGATTAATCGTCGATCCATAAATTTTTCATCGTCGATTAATCAATCGAGTATAAGAATGGTTCTTCGAAAGAAAACCAAAAGACTCCCAAGAGAAGGTTCCCCATTAGGACATCTAGTATATCAACCAAGTAAATTGGAGATTCACAAAGAAGTGGAACCGGAAGGTGAAGTCATAATCGGCTACAATAGACGCAAGAAGAACCATGAAATTGAGATGGCAAAGATCCGCATGTAATTTCTACCAAGCCCATTACTTTTAATTCGATTTTGATTCGTTTAATTGAATAGAATTCATCAAAATATGGCTCAAATGTAAGTTACAGTGCCTTGTTCGGTTAGCACGAGTTTGATAACAACCCTAGTTTATTAACCGAACTTCCTGAAAGGAAGAACACGAAGAACAGTTCGGTTCCATAGGATATTAAATTAGGTTACCAAACTGGTTGTTCGGTTGGTTCGCAAAAAAATTGAAAACTATCTAGTAACCGAACTTTACCCATATTACAGAAAAAAAAGTTTTCAATTTAACTCAACTGTGCTTTTTTACCAACTATGTTTAGTTCTCATTCAACCGAACTATTCCAACTTTGTTCGGTTGGTTCGCAAATTTTTGGAAAACTACGTAGTAACATCACTCTACGGATATTCTATAAAAAAAATAAAAAAAATCAATGTAACTGAACTGTGCTATTTTGCCAACTATGTTTAGTTCTCATTCAACCGAAGTTTTCCAAGTCAGTTCGGTTGGTTCGTAAATTTTTTTTAAAATTGTGTAGTAACCGAACTCTACCGACATTTCATACATGTGGAGTTCGGTTTATTCGCAACAAAACTAACAAACCGAACTCTTCCGTAATTACATATAATGTGGAGTTCGGTTTGTTCGCAAAAAGGCTGGACTAACCGAACTTTTCTCTGGAACATGCTTTTTTTTTTAGAGTTGGCCTATTGTTGGTGAACTTTTGCTACTAACCAAACCTAACTACGATAACCCTTATGTTGCGTCTGATTTAGTCAATCATTTATCGGTTAAGCTAATATCTTTTGTCTTCTCGATTAGTCGGAAAGTAGTAACAGCACTCTACGCATATTCTATAAAAAAAATAAAAAAAATCAATGTAACTGAACTGTGCTATTTTGCCAACTATGTTTAGTTCTCATTCAACCGAAGTTTTCCAACTCAGTTCGGTTGGTTCGTAAATTTTTTTAAAAATTGTGTAGTAATCGAACTCTACCGACATTTCATACATGTGGAGTTCGGTTTATTCGCAACAAAACTAACAAACCGAACTCTTCCGTAATTACATATAATGTGGAGTTCGGTTTGTTCGCAAAAAGGCTGGACTAACCGAACTTTTCTCTGGAACATGCTTTTTTTTTTAGAGTTGGCCTATTGTTGGTGAACTTTTGCTACTAACCAAACCTAACTACGATAACCCTTATGTTGCATCTGATTTAGTCAATCATTTATCGGTTAAGCTAATATCTCTTGTCTTCTCGATTAGTCGGAAAGGCAAAAAATCACACCAACCTTCACTGGAAGATCTGAAAACACCCACGCCTCGAGGCAAAGTACACTGTGGTGCCGGTAAGCGTGGAACCAAAAATGCTAAGTATGGAGGTGGGACGTTATGGGGTGTTATCATCCAAGAGGCTGTCAATAGAGATAATGTTGACAATGTAACTGAACAAGTTAATGAAGAGATTGTGAAAGAGATGAGAAATCAAGAACATAATAAAGGAAATGAGGAAGAGATTGTGGAAGTTCCACCTGCTGAAGAAGAAAAACGAAATGAGGATGAAAATGATGATAGTGCAGGAGATGGGGGAGATGGAGATAATGAAGATGACTCGGGTGGAGAGGAAGAGGAACAAGCCGAGGGAACTAAGAAAAAATCTATAAAAACGCCTAAAAAGCCTTGTGCTAGATGTGCATACATTCGTGATGACAATTTGTGTTTTCCGCCAAAGAACCCAACTTATGGTACTCCAAGAGATGGAGGGGAAGTATTGTTTGGCTACAAAAACTCATGGGAAGCCAAGATCTTTGCGACAAAGGTATTGAATCTTAACCATCAAGATTTCTCAGTCATATTATTATTTTCTGACATATATTTTTCGTTATTTATTAGTATATAAGATATGATGTTGTATTTGTAGGATCATAATAATGTTGTTCGTGTTTTGAAACGTCAAAAGAATATGATATGGAATACAGAGGATGAGTGTGATGAGGTTCGGTTGGCGGTATTTGATTGTATACTATGGAATACTATACAACATACACACCAAAATTTTTATGTTGTCACTGCTTCTGCATTTGCCAGAGGGTTTATCTAGCGGATACCTTTCATATACCTTTTGGCGAGATGGCAATAACTCCGGATGATTTTCATCGAATCACAGGCCTACCAATTATGGGTACAAGTGTTCGAGATGGATACGATCCCTCGATGAGTTCTGAACTTCTTCAAAAGTTGGTGGAAAAGTGTCTAGGATGGAACGATGACAAGGCACAACGTGATTTTAGACGAGCTTCCAAAGAGCCCGAGGAATGCGATGAGTATAATGAGTTCAACCCAGACCGGTCGTACAAGAAGAAGTTGAAGAAGATCAATATGAAAACCTTGATAGATGAGTTTGAAGGGACGAAAGATTTGGTTAATCAAGGAAAGTTGGTGACATCGGAGAAGACGAAGCACCATGTGACTGCTTATTTGTTATATCAACTAGGAACCATTTTCTTTCCCGGCACTTCAGGTCACGTGGTAAATGCCCATTACCTCCAGCTATTGGACCCCCTTGATGAGGTGAACAACTACAGTTGGGTCATTGTGGTTCTTTCATTCGTTCAAGCGGAGCTCAGTAAAGCTTTGAGGCTTAAGAGTTTTTTTTTGGAGGATTATACACCCTTGTTCAGGTACCCCGTTAAATTATCCTTTGTGTGTTTCAAAATATATTTGCGAACAAACTGAACTTTATTTTTGATAATTGATCATCATCATTTGTGGCTCCTTCTCATAGGTTTGGGTGTACGATCACTTCTCTAAACTGAAATTGTCTTATGCTCATAATCCTTGGCATTATGGGAAGCCTACAGCTGGTAAATATGAGTTTTTGAACTCAAAGGACAAGGGTAAGAAAAACAAGGTGTTGATATTGAGATAGACATTGGATAATGCAACGGTTGAAGATGTGGTTTTCCATCCATATACCCTTCAATCAGATGAAGAAGAGGAAGATGTTGAGCATGTTGATTTCTTAGCTATCGCGGGTTATAATGGACCGTTGTTTTATCCTGGCGGTTGTACAATGTATAATCCTCGAAGAGTATTGAGATAACTTTCTTGTGTCAAAAGTGTCCCAAATGAGGAAAAATTCAACTTCAAGGTGAAGGAGCGGGGAAGTAACAACAATGAAAATAATTTTGTTCCAAAATATGAACCTACTCCATCAGTGGACTATTGGAACAACTTTGGAAATTATCTTATTCCAGCTGCAGAGTGTCAAGATTCGTTTGATGATCCAAATGCTGCTGATGAGGTATATCTGGAATGGTATGAATATTTTTCTAATCCTCGTGTAATAAACTGTGTCCAACATGCCTGTGCTGAGAAGGAGAAAGCAAAGGTAGTGGAGAAGGAGGCTCAAAAAATTATGAAGCATACCCCTACCTGTGATGATGAGGCCTTGATCCTATGGAATGCGGGGGGTAAGATATTTACTCTTATCTTTGTTTTTCAAAATGTTATAAAATATTAAAATTAATAGTTATTTATGCTTTTTGATTGAAAAAAGTTGAATACAAGTGCTAAATTGTTGAAGAAAATGATGGTAAAAATCCGGAGTGGAGAGCCGATGAACACTCGAGAACAAACAGACCTCTACAACCAATGGACTAATGTTTTTCAGCCAACATTGTTAATCCAAGCCAGCCCATGCCGGTGAAGAGGGGTCGCCGAGAAGGGGAAGGTTCAAATCGGATGGTTGAACAACAAAGCACCGGAGATGACAATCCTAGTGACGAAGGACAACCTAAAGCTCCTAAACACAAGACTAGAAAAGTTTCTCGTAGTGGTCATCGCCAATGAGTGATAGCAATAATTAGTAGTTTGGTTTAGAAAACTGTTTTATTAAGGATTTGGTACTTTGTTTTCTTATATTTGGAAGACTTTTTTTTATTACGGATTTGGTAGTTTGTTTTCTTATGTTCGTGTGCTTCCAACAATTACTTATGTGGATTAGTCAATGAATTTCATAATTTGGTTTCTAATTTGTGTTTTAATGGATTAGTTCGGCTATTAGACTCATATGTTTTCCATTACATCAAAAATTTTATGAAACATAAAGGTAGTTCGTTTAGTACACAAAATTTCGTAATCAACCGAAATATGGTATCTCACAGTTCGGTTTGTTCGCAACTTAGCGATATAACCAAAGTCAAGTTGTGCAAAAACATCTAGAGTTACAGTTAAAGGTTTGGTTACCTGGTAAAAAATTGCAGGTAACCGAACTTATTTGTTCGGTTACCTGTAAAAAATGTTATATAACCGAACCGAGGGGTTCGAAAACAAGACATAGCCAGTTGAAGTTCAGTTACCTGCACAAATTTACCAGGTAACCGGACCTTTCACTATAACTTTAGATGTTTTTGCACAACTTGAGTTTTTTTGTATCGCTAATTTGCGAACAAATCAAACTGTGAGATACCATAGTTCGGTTGTTTACGAAATTTTGTGTACTAACCGAACTTTAATTTTGAAATTAAAATACTTGATCTGACACAAATAACGACTATTTTTTAGCCGTTATATGCTTCAGTAGTATATATATGTGTCTCTTACTTAACATTTTGGTTCAAAATCTTCTAAAAATGGCAGCTACTAGTCATAAATTTACTCTAGATGAAGATCTTTCTCTTTGCAGAAACTACATACTATACTATCCAAAGAGGGGTGAAGAACGATGAATGAATGGTATTATGAGTCAAAGTTATTGGGGGAAAATTCATGAGAAATTTTGCTCCGACACAACAAACCCTCATAACCATGATCATATAACTTTGTTCATTCGATTTGATGAAACTTAAGAAAGAGTTTTGGAATTTATGGCTTTATATCGGATTGTAAGGCAGTATCGACTTAGGGGTGAAACATATGAGGAAATTTTTTTAACATCAAAAAATGAACGATGACGATGGAAGAGAAAGGATTTCAAATATGAAGATCATTTCCGCATCCTTAAAGACTTTTTCATAACGCATTCCGGATATTAAGTGTTATGTAATTTTATCTTTAGTATCACCCTCATCTTTTGTTTGTTATATTGGTGTTGTATTTTAATGAATTATTGAAGTTTTAATTGTTTGGTTTTCTATGATTTTCAATTTTAACTAAATTATAGAACTTTTAAGCACCCGAAGTAGTCTAAATGATCTGTCCACATACACGTTCGGTTGTTTGTGAAAGTTATAGAACAAACCGAATAGGGAGTTTGGTTTGTTTGTAATTATGCAGACACAACCGAACTGCTTGTTCGGTGGTATCTCAAAAACATGAATATCACTGAATCTATCACTTTAATACACTATAATACATACAAAAATAAAACCAAATTCCAAAAAACACAATCTTTAATTAATAATATGATGTTCAAAGCATACTTAGTTTAATTAATGGTACATTTAATCATTCTCAAGGATAATTGACCCTTCGTGTATAATTTTTTCGGAATCCTTCAAAGCTTTCCAAATCTCCATGTTATGCTCATACATAATGCACCAACCCAATATTATGTCGGGGTTAAATCCTTGCCAATAAGAGTTTCCGCATATCGGAGGCAATGGACAATTGTCTTCTAACCGTAGGCCTATAAAATGGTTGTTATTAACCAGCACAATCACCACTCTTCTACGTTTAAGTTGATCGACACATACGGTTGTTTTCGGGGTGTATGTGAAGCTAGCACCTTTTGAGAAATAATGAACCACACAATTGAATGCGTTGGAGATTAAGTGCCCACATATCTGCATGCTCATCCAATGATCCCTTGTGGTTGGACTGCCCCCGTGGAGACGGATTTGATACCTAACAAACTGCACATTAAGAGTAGCATCCCCATTGGACACCATTGTCTTGTAAAATTCCGGTTTCTCCTTTAGCTTTATCAACAACCTTTACCGGATATAAGTGATTTGATTATCATTATATAGCTTGGAACCTTGAGTGAAAGGCTGTATATGTTGTACTACAACGTGGAAACTGCAATTACCATCCGAAGGGACGTCATCGGTGGATATGACGTACGTCCTAATGTAAGGAGGTAGCTCTTACAAGTACCTTTTATCAACAAAAGGTGGTGTATCATCAATTGGTCGACTCATTTCTTGGATGCGGCATGTTGGAGACTTAAGCTTCACGTCTCGTTGAGTTGGTTGTCTAGGTTCCGACTGAGTAGGTGGGGTTGGTTGTGAGTGTAACATCGGTCCTTTTTTCTTCGTATCTTGTTCACTTGTTTCGCCCTTTTCAATAATATTCCTACCCCTTTTCTTAGTATATTCTTGGTACTTCGTCGCGGTATGCTCATGCCTCGAAGGATCTCTAGTAAAAGGGTTCATTTCACTTTTCCTCTTAGCCAACATCTTTGCATATTCTCTTACTTGTTTTTTTTTGTTTATTTGGTATTTGGCCTACCTTTGCCCTGGACTTTTTTCGGTTCTTGGACATTCTCCGAAGTGTGCGGATAAACGATTGGCCGCATGTCATCCCAAAAGATTTTCCTTTCCAGTTTTTTCATGTTCCGGTACATCTCGATAAAAATTGTTCCAATTCCATTATCCCCAAACTCTTCTCCAACATCGCCCTTTAGAGGAGGGACAAAACTTAATTCTTGCCAGTATGGATCTATATCCCTTAAATGGATTATGCCATGTTGGCAGGCCTCAAAGATGGGTATAAAAATGAAGCGAAATGAAACGCGGGCCTACAGTAATACCGCAAGTGCACGGTCGTCAGTTGTAGCTCGTGCAAGTACGGGTCGATCCACACAGATTGGGAGTGTTTTGTAGTGTTTAGCTATTTGGGCTCTAAATTGCTATTGGGCTCTAAATTTGCTTTGGGCTTAGTGGGTTTGTTTGTAAAGATGAAGTGCTTTAGGCCTTGGGCCTTTGAATTGAACTGAGCCTTGGACTCAGTTGGTCTTAAAATGAATTGAACTGGGCTTGATAATGAACAGTTCACTTGTGAACTGGGCTTGGTTTCAGTAAACTGAACTTGGGCTCAGTGTTGAAGTGAGCTTTGGGCTCAGTTGGCTTGTATGAGGATATGGGCTTGACAGTGACAGGCCTTAGGCGTTAACCTGAATTGTAGTCTTTGCTGAGCCAAGCTCAGTTGCAGCAGCAGCAGTGGGAAGAGGAAGGAAAGCAATGCAGCAGTGCAAGGCAAGTGGAAGAAAACAGCAGCAGCAACAGGGTTGCAGCAGCAGGGGAAGCAACAGCAGCAGTAGCACAAGCAGTGGAGGGGAGGCAGCAAGCCAAGGGAAGAAAACAGGGCAAAACAAGGCAATATAGCAAAGAAGAGATGGCAGTGAAGAAAACAGTGTGAACAAGATAATGAGTAACAAAACAGTGAACAAAAACAAAACAAAATGGAACAGAGTGAAAGTGACACAAAGGCAATTAGCCTAAGGCAGTTAACAGGAAATAATGGAAGGTGACAGACAGCACAAAAGCAAGGGAAACTACAAGCAATGAACAATGGAACCAAGGCCTAAGCCAAGGGCAGGGAAGATGGTGAAACTAACAGTGATAACAATGCAAGTAGTAGCAGTGGCTCTAGGCATACAAATGGAATGGAAAGGGAATTAGCTTGCTATGAGCACTAAGTTCTCCCATTGCTCAATCAAAACAATGCATCCTAAGCATACAATTAGAGTGGGAAGAAAACCAGTTTGCTCACAGTCACTAGTGAGCACTAGTTTCTCCCCACTGCTCAATCAAAACAATGCTTCAAAGCTTCTAGCCTAACATTCCATCACTTCTTGACAATGAATTGAAACAAAAGTTGAGCATTTAAACTAACAAAGGCACATTAAACAGAGTTAACACTAACAGGATTATCATTAACAGGGGACAAACAGGAACAATGAACAAAATTAACCTAAACAAGATACTAACATAACATTTGCAAAAAAAAATCAAAACAATTAAAATTAAACTGACATAATCATATAACATGAAATTAAAATTAAACATTTCTGAAAATTAAATTGATTCTAAAAGAACTTCATTGAAACTTAAAGCAAACAGAAATAACAAGAAACAATTGAGAATTAAAATTAAAATTAAACTAAACCCTAATTTTACTGAGATAGAAATTGAAGAAACTAGAACTGAAATTAAACCTTAACAGAACTAAGTTCTGGACACTGGCTAGCCCAGCATACCTTTCTACACCACACCCATTCTCTATTTATAGTTACAAGCTTCAATTTCCCTAAATACCTAATTCCCCCAAAATTAGGGTTTGTTCTTCCCCAAATTACACAAAATAGAAATTAGGTTGTCTCAATTACCTAATCCATCGTGATAGTCGCAACCCATGATGCCAATTCTCTTTCTCTACCTCTCCATAGCCTTGTTGTCCTCGATTGATGACATACAATCACTCTCACCAATTCCACACGTCACTGAGGTCGTGTGATGTTGATGAAGGGATTGAAAATCATCATGGATAGTTGGTGGTGAAGGTGGGTTGCGTTTGTAAGGTGATTTGGTGGCGACAGGGAGTGGTGGTGGTGATGGAGTTGGTGGTGAAGGTGATGGTGGTTCTGCAGAGGGAGGTGAGGGAGGAGAGATCGATATGGGTTAGGGTAGGGAGCTGTTTGGCTAGGTCATAGGGTTCGAGTATTAGTGTGTTAGGCGGGTGTATCAAGATGGGTATACCGCGAGCTGAAGCCGCTGGATATGGAGATGGTAGGTGGATCGGACGGCTAAGAAAGAAGCAGCTTGTAGAGACCGTAGGATGTAAAATACAACGAAGTCTACGGTGCGAGATTAGCTTAGGTGTTGTAGTGTTGAGCGGAATCATCGGGATTTGATGCACATGCATAGGAGCGACCGTAGGATTCAACTGCAATCTAATCTGATGGCTTGGAATTTAGGCACTATGGTGTTTTGCAGGAGCTTCAGATTTTGATGCGCGATGAAGGAGCGACCATCGGATGATGAGATGGATCCAATCCGACGGCTGAAGATGGAGGCGGTTTTGGTTATAGAAAATGGGTTTGGGTAAGGGTTTTGGGCCTTGGGTATGCCAAGCCCATATCTTCTTTAAGAACAATTCTTCCTTCTTGAGCCCATTCCTAGCTTTTTGGACGTGCGCTCCATTCTTTGCGGCTTCCTTGCGTAATTTCTTCCGGCTTCTCACTACTCTTCAGCTCTTTTCCGCTCCGCAAGTTATCCAGACTTTATTTATTACCTAAAAATGCAAAATTAAGTAAGAAAAATATTTATTCTTGAAAACAATGAAAATACAGAATATGGGATAAAATGTAGAATTACTGCACAAAAGATGAGTTAAAATGCCAACAAAAAGGGATAAATATATACATTATTTGGCACTCATCACATGTTCATAGTTAACTATCATATGGCGACAAGGGAGTCTCATAGACTTCATCCTTTTGCAATCACACACCTTGTCCGGCTTGGTTCCACATATGTCAATCAAATTCACCTCTACCATTAACCTCTTAGTGCAATCATGTGAAACATTATAATTGAGTCCCTTGAACAACCTAAGGTCCTCTATTATCTTGATGTTACCATCCTTTTGTACAATCTTTTTTTACTTCATGATGCAGCTTTTTTGAAACTTCTCTTTAATTCTATCAATATCACGTTTGAAGTAAGTTTACATTGCGTTAAACACAATCACAAAATTATTGACACTTCCAAAAATTCTTCTTCAACCGGTGGTGAGCCGATTCTACCAAACTTGTCGCTAGATTCCCAAAGTGTTTATAATGGTTGGTAAATACATAAACTAACCGCTCCTTGTGGGATTCCAACCATTGCTCAACCACATGCGTTACAATATCCTCGGGATATTCGGGTCTAGACCAATGTTCCTTAAATGCGGCAAGATTTAAATTATACCCTTCTTCGATGAGAGACCAATTCAATGACTCCCATTCACCGGAGAAAGCAACCCATTTAGCGTGATTTATAATGTAATGTTTATCGAATTCCTCTTTTTCATCCGCTTGTTGATGTTCCGCTATCTTATGAATCTATTCAAATGCTTTCCTCTTTGGTGGACAAAGTTGAGGCTTGCACCGATTCATCACATTACACCATAAATGGAACGTACAAAGCATATTATGTGCTAATGGGAACACTCTCTCTATTGTGTTCATTAATGCTACTTCATTGTCCATCACTATAACCCCGGGGATATCATCATCTCGATAGATGGCCTTCAATTGTTTTAGCGCCCAAGTGTAACTTGGTTCTTGCTCATCGATTAGAAAACAAAAGGTAATGGTAAACGGTGACTTCGTCGACGTACGACCGACAATGTTCAACAATGGCATCTCGTATTTTTTAGTCTTGTAAGTCCAATCCATTATGAGAACTTCATGTAAGCTTTGAGACAATTGAACAATCTTCGAATGCGCAATGAAGAGGTGCGTTATTTCTTCTTCCGGACCTACCTTCTTTTGAACCGCGTAGCCTCTCTCTTGAGCCAAAAAAAAAAAAAACAATTGTTGCATCACTTTTCTATCCTTCCATTCAGTCCTTTTAATTGTCTCAATTGTATTGTAAATGGTGGACAACGATGATACTTTATCCTTGTTATCATCCTTTAGTAAGCGAAGCATGTTAAGTGGTGAAATACTCATTCTCCTATACTTAGCTATTTTCTCCATTTCTTGAGGAGTGAGCCTTGCGGCCATTGAATGTCCTTCAATATCTTCCGGACGAGGGTGGTTATGATGACCTTCCACCTTATCCATAGATAGAACCAATCCATCCCTTTTCTTGCACTTGATAAATACTAGCTTGAACGGACATTTAATTTTCTTTGAACACATTGTGATCTTCCTCGTCCTATTTCCTTTATACACATAACCCTTCCTATTGTGACTAGCATTCGGATCTCTACTTTTCTCACAAACCATTTAAAAACGAGTTTTGCTTTCTTTTCCATTCAAAACTAATAGGACCATGGCTCTCTTGGCATGCTCTCTAGCCAAATTCTTCAGATCAATAGGTTCATCGAATACCAAATCATTGACATAGTGATGGGATGTATCTTCGAGCAACATACCAACCGGAGAAGGTTGATCATCCATTGGTATAGGTTGGCATTCAATCTACAATAAATGGAACAACATCAATTGCAATCACAAAAAGTTCGGTAACATGAAAATTTTATCGTGATAACCGAACAATAAGTTCGGTTGGTGGGTTTATTCCACATGTAACCGAACACTCAAGATGTACCTAAATAAATTGTTAAGTTCAAAGGTTGGTTACCTACCGTTTTATACTAGGTAACCGAATATTGCGCTGTAACTTTGGTTTTTTTTTATCGGAGAGTTCAGTTAGATACGATGTTGGATAAAAGTTGGCGAACCAAGCGAACTTCTTACACTTGGAATAATTTTTTTAACGTAAATTTCGATTGGATAGTTGGTTGGTATGAACTTTGCGAACTAACCGAACTATGTACAGTTGGTAAAATTTTATTTTCACGTAAAGTTCGGTTAGTTATTGTTTGCAAAGCAACCGAACCTCTAGACCCTAAAGTCCGGTTACATTGCGGGAAAACAGACCATTACACTGTACGACCAAAACCTCCATTAAAAAACGATTTCGGTAACTTGCGTGTTTGGAAAACGTAACCGAACTACACTTTCAGGTATGTTCGATTACATGTTCTTGACATATGGTAACCGAACTGGCCCAAATCTACATAAAAAAATTCATTTTTTTTGAAAGTTTTGATCAATTAAACCAACATTATCTAAGTTTGAAGCATACCTGATAACCCAAATGCTCTTCCTCCGGTTGTGGTTGGTAAAATCCATCGTTTTCATTTGAGATTGAGTTTGGGGAAGAATACAATCACCATCTAAGAAATAACTCATATCCCGATCATTGTGAAGATTAAAAAATATTCTAGGAGAGGAATGAGATGAAGATTCAGATGTTCTATCATCAATTAAATCATTACTTGAATACTCAAGATTAGTGAACTAAAAAAAATTATTTTCCATGTTTTTCTTCTTCATCTTCTCTAACTTTACTCTCTCAATAATTCTACTTCTTTTTTTAAAATCTAATTTTTTAATCTCAAATATTTATTAAAAATCATTTCACAAATCACACTAACTAATCATTACCCAAAAATAAGACGGAGGGTAATGTAGGTATTATAATAAATATCTAGATAAGGGGTGACCTAGATTTACTTCTAATGTCTTACCCAAAATAAAAGAATGGTCCCCCAAAAAAGGTTGGTCCCCAAAAAATGATTCCGAATTATAGACACTAGTAGGTTCGTAATGAATCCTCATTTGGGGCATACATGAAAATTTTGGGGCATACAAACTTATTATGCCATCCAATGCAAGATGATACGGGGTGTTCTAGTGATACTTAAGTTACTATAACACCCTTATAAGGTTTAAATTATATTATTACCCTTTCACTAAATTAAATTCCAACCCTAAAATTTTCCCACTAACTAACCATCCACTAATTAACAACCCTCCATTAATTAACCGTTACCCTTTAATTAACCGTTACTTAAAAATTTAAAACTTTTAAAAACCAAAAAACCTTCTCTCTCCCTATTCTTCTCCAAAAACAGCAACCAAATTCTTAAATTTGATGTTTCGATTAAGCTCTCGATTAAACCCATATATGGCACCTCGTTATAAGCGACGTGCTAGAGGTGGGGCGCCGAATTATGGTGTTGCTTCTGTAGCATCTCAATCTAGGGTTTTTGGAAAAGATGGGGATGAAGAGGATAGTGGATTAATTGGTGTTGGAGAGCAAGAAATATACCATGTTCCATAAAATTGCACATAGAAAGGTATTTCCCACAAACCCATTGCTTGCTTTTTCGTATTTCATTGGTTTCATGACATGTAATCGATGATCCCTCGCGTTTTTGGTAGTTACATAGTAGTGTTCGGCTGATATTTATCATCGAACTTATATTTTTTTCTACATACGAAGAACAGCCGAAAACATGTTTTGTTTTGAATATCGAATCAGCGAACCTACATGTTCGGCTTATAATTATTTTTTATGATAATCAGCCAAACTTGAATACGATTACTTATTACTCCATCTTACAATGTTCGTAACATTGTTCGGCTCATTTGGATAAATGTCGAGTGCGCCGAACTTTACTATGTGTATGGCTAATATCTTTGTAAGGACCCTCAAATACGTCAACGCTATTAGACCGGTCAAGAGTCGATCTAGAGATGATCAAGAGACAATTTAACAGTCAATCACTCGATTAGTTTAGTATGAATGTTAACTAATAAAAATTAGTATAATATCGATCTAGATACGAAAACAATATCGCTACATAGGTATCGAAAAGTTACGTGGAATGGACTACTAGAGCGTGTCATTCGTATAGCGGACGAAGAAGATATTATCAGATTTGTATTAAAGGAAAAATAGTCATTTCCCAGTTAACCGACTTGGCATCCCTTATCTTTTCGTCGGGTGCCTTTAGCAATCCGGGTCGGCCTTATCCCGAGCTGAATCGAGGAGATAAACTCGACTTCTCTCTTATTCTTCTTCTTTCTTATTCTTCATTCTTCTTCTTTCTGCTTCTCTTCTCTTTCCTTCTTACTCTGTTCTTTTTCTTCTGCGAGTTTGTGAGAGATTTAATGGAGGTTTGGTGATCGGCAAGAGGCGGAGAAGATCATAGAGTGGTTTATAGTGATGATGTTATCGTTGTTGATTCAGATTCGAAGGAGAAAATGAATTAAGAGTTAAGGTTTCCGAGAAATCAATTGGAGTTTTATTAGGTGATGATTAAGAGAAAAATTAAGGATTATGTTCGGGTGAGAGAGGCAATCGATGAGATATCAGTTGACCTAGAAGATGTTGATGAAGAGATGAAAGTGGTGGTGATTTTTTTATCAAACAGAATTAGGGTTTCAGGGAATTGTTTATAGAAGAGGTAGAAGTTGAAATTGAGAGTCTGGAGGAATGATTTGAGATGGGTTTTGACTAATTAATTGAATTGCGGTCAAGGATGAAATGTAATTCGAGAATCGAAGGTTAGAGTTTGCTCTGGAATTGGTGATTGATTATGGCGAAGATTGAGTATGGAATTGAATAATCGATGATTGGTTTTAAGAGTATAACATTGAAGAAGAAGATGGTTATACTAGTTCGAGGATTCAATTTCAGAGATGAGTATGAATTAGGATTTTTGAGAATTGAAGATAGTGATGAAGGTTGCTGGGTTATTGATAGTTTTGAGATGATTGCTCAATTGGGTCAAGGGAAAGAGAAATCTGATTTCAATTGCACGAGTGGAATTATTGGAGGTAACTGTTCCTCTTAGATAACTTAGTAACGTCATTTGATTTTCATTTCTGAGGTTATAAGTTCGTTAATTGACTAACAATTAAGATGATAAAGAGTTGAGGTTTTTTTTGAATGAGTAATTGAGATGTAGTTGTAGTTGTTGTGGTAGATATGAAGATGTAGTTTCTGAATTGGTTATGTTGTGTTTGTTTTAGAATGGGTAACTAAAGTACAGAGTGATTATGTGCTGGGATATGTTGTGCAGGGCTGTTTGAGTTGAACTGTCTGAATAAGAACCGTAATTGGTGGTGTAGGCTTGTAACTGTTGGATACAGAACAAGGGTTGATATTTGGGAGTTGTGTTATGTAATCACAGTGATGGGTAAGATATGGTGTTGCTATATTTGATTATACAATGAACTGAGTTACATGGATGGTTATGACCTCAACATGAGTGCAAATGTAATCTTAAGGTTATGGTGTAGCTGAAATGGAAATGATGGTGAAATTGCAGGAAGATTGTGAAATGGTAGTACTGTGGTTGGTGTTTAGGTTGTTGTAGTTGATGTAAAGATGTGAATAAAATGTATTGGTATTGGAATCTCATGGCAGAGAAGAGATGATTTAAGGTTTGAAATCAATGTGTGCTCAACCAAAGATTGTAGATCCGGAATTTATGCCATTAGTAGATCATTGCTATAACAGAATGTAGAAAGAATGAGGAGCAGCTAATGCATTTGCAGGTAGACTAAGCTTATATTTGTAGTTAAATTATGAAGCTCATTTGAATATAATATAGGAAATTTTTCCAATATACACCCTTTTGATAAGCTGTTTACAAAACTACACCCGTTTTATTGATTATTTCCAAAATACGCCCGAGCCATTAAGTCTCACTTTATTAAAATCTAGCCATTCATCTGTTAAAACTGATTAATGATTGAGATTTACTTAGATTGCAAAATTACTGCTTTACCCTAACTGAGAAACAAAATGGGACAGAAGAACCAAAATCGCATTTTTTTGTTCGTTTTTTCTCTGTATATCTGCTGCTGTTCTCGTCTCACGGGTTCTCTTAATTATATATAATAAAAGTTTCAATTTTGATATATGAACTTAATTAAAAATTATCATGATGTTTTGATTATGAATTCTATTGTTGTCAAAGTGAAAATTTAAGTATGAAATTGGAAATGGTTTGTGAATTTGTTTGTAGAGATGGTGGTGGTCTTTATTCTGAATTACACCTTTAATATGTATAGGTTTTGGTTGCAATAAGAAAGTGGCATCCTAAATTAATGAATGTTTTTTGTTACCCTCACCTCGCCAGTATTTGAGGTTATCATATTCCGATTTCTTGTTGGTAAGTGTATTGAATAGGAATTGCATGATCGATTTAAAAAAAGAGGCTTATCGTCTTCCTCTTTAACAAAACCAAATATCATTGCATCTCATTTCTAGAAGTACATACAAGAGTATGTAGATTACTGGTGGGATTTTGAACAATAAGTGTTCCCTTTGCCTCTCCAACTCTTTTACCTATCAAAAATGTTGTTTAGATCTGTTTCTTATTGGCTTTATATTTTTCTGATTCAACTAGTTATTCACTTGGTTGAACTTGGTCGAGATTTCCCTATAGGGGTTTTTCAGACTTTTTCATGAGTTTACAACTGTATAACAACTGTACACATAATAGTAGTTAGCTGTTTTTTTGATTGTAACGGGTGTATTTTAGATATATTGTAAAAAACGGGTGTATTTTAGAAAACACATTATGAAATGGGTGTATATTAGAAAAACTCCTTAGAATATATTACTATTGAATTGGAAGTTTATATTTGTTTGTAATCTTGGTAGAGTGTCTGTTCGGTTGGAATATAGAAGGTTGTATTAGCTGGTGGCATGAGCTTATGGCTCAGGCCTTGTGATTTAAACCTATTAGTCATCCCAGTCAGTTGCCTGACTTAGTTGACTCAGTTAATCTGACTGAGTTGAATTGTGTTGACTCAGTGAGTTCCTTATATTGACCTGAGTCGGACTCTTGACCGATTCAAGTTTGGCTCGTTGACCACTTGACATTTGATCCTGGACTTTGACTTGACGTGGACCATTAATTGACTCCCTTTGACCGTTAGTTGACTCAGATGGACTGGACATTAGTTTAACGAGGTGGTTTAGCGGACTTGGGATTAGAGCCAGATTTTCTATTAAACATGAGTTAGACCCTTAATGTCTAGCCTTTAGCTTATTTTAAAAAGTTGTAGATATTCGTAAGACCTAGCTAATAGGCTATAGAATCAATCTAATTGAGTTAGTAACTCTTAGATATGTTAAAGATAGATAATAAAAGATGTAGAACCATAAATGGGATTAGAACTTAGATAGTTCATTTAGCCATAACTAGAGAATTGTATGAAATTATGTTATGAGCCTTGGGTGAGCCTTTTGGCTAAACTCTTAGAGTTCTTATATGATTAACAATTAGTTATTAACAAAGATCGATTGAAAGGATGGACCAGTGAATCGTGGATCTCGAGGTAGGCTGGCTTGTTATCAAAAGAGGTGGGAATTTACATTTAAATCTTTTGAAATCATTGTTGTTTCTTTTACAAAAGTTTATGTTTAACAAACTCATGCATTGTCTATTTGTGCATCCATGCATTGTTTAGTTTGTTTTACGATCATTCTGCTGATTCTTTTGATCTTTCCATGGTTTGGAAAGGACTTGTAATGTTTGTTTCTTTTTATGAATTGTATGGGAAATAAGAATGTCCACGTGTGGTATATAGGATACGCTCCTTCACATTTATACCTACGGACTTTCAGCTTTTATGCTACGGATAGGGCAATACACCACAATATTATTATTCGGTGTGGAATTCACGGCATCAATATCATATATTGTTTGAAAGAAGGAGTTTGTTCCATATAAATGTTTGTTTGTTTCGGTGACTTGGTCGCTATTTAATGTTTGGGAAAACATGTATTGTTTTCCAAATCTTTCATACGATTACATAAACTATTTCTACTGGGCACCCTTTTTAGGGATGATGTGCTCACCCATTCCCACTTTTAATTTCAGAGAAAAATCAGAGTTGCGCAGTGGAAGCTTCGAGGAGTTGAGTTCGTTAGTTGGTTAACTTCTGCTATATTCATTATGTCGTATATTATATTTGTTAACCGAATGACTATTGTATATGTATCATTTGAAAGGAGTTCTTGTATATATATTTCTGAGAGGGGTTAATTTTTGGGTTAAGTTTTGTAGCAAATTTCTTAATTTAAACGTTTAAGTAAATGATTCAGATCATTAGCGCCTCTTTGTTTGGTTAATCACTTAGATTAGTCAGATGCTAGCTTTGAGGGTGCTACAGTATTGGTATCAGAGATCACTATTAGATCTTACATGGGAATTATGGAAATAACCACTGTCAGTTGGTGAACTAGATCAGTCTAGAAGTGGCTTGGGTTGTGAGATAAATCTTAATCACTAAAAGTTATCAATAACTAAAAGACTTATATTGGTTGATTGACTTGTTTGTTTGGTTGTGTGTTTATATTATAAAGTAAAAAATTTAGGGTACACCGATAACTTTGGCTAATAAAGGTTAGTCCAATAAGTATGAGCACGCAGACAATTTAATACTAAAAATAGTGAGATTAGTGTTATTGATAGATCCTGAAAGTCACACAAAAATTTATTGAGTACCTTGACATATACGTAGAATCAAACAAATTATAATTACATAAATGTTAACAATATTTTTGGGATTCAATAATATTTGTAAGAGTAGTTATAATAATACTTTAACCATCAATATTAATAATAAAAAATATTATAATAGTAATTATAAATGAAAGTTAAATAATAATAATTTTAATAAAGTAATGTTAGTATTTTTCAATTAGCATCATATTAAACTTAATTTAACTAAAATTTCAGTGAGGGTATAAAACGATAAAAATAATAATTATGATTAAATAGTATGGAAAATTAAACGCTCATCTATGATTAAATTTTGTAAATTAAACTAAT